>NC_090383.1:58303368-58520868 GCF_036365525.1 Heterodontus francisci | reverse complement strand
CCTGGTCAGGACTGCTGAACCACTGTTCAATATGAAACCAGTACAGAGCACGGTGCTGAATACTTAAGATACCCAGTGCTTTGAGCTTTTGGGAAAGAGATGGCATAGTGCCAGGAAATGGCCGACTAGGCACTAAATGCCTTTATTTCACAAAGCCTTGCCAGTATGAATGCAAAAATTCAGACGGTAAATCATTCTCTGATAAATAATGCAATTCTTCTGACAACTTTTTAAAACCAAATAATATATAAAAGAAACATCACTTTTTTATATTTTGTCAAGGAACAATTATCACAAAAGGAATGGAGCGCAGACGCCCCTGGCTAGGATGGTGTCACAGGACAGTGGCTGATTACCATGGCTAACAAACAATGTATCACATTAGGCGACTAGGCTTGCTTCTGATTTTTACAAAACTGAAAATACAATTAAGCTTTCATCTAACCTGATTTATCAAAGCAGACTACAATCTATTGTCAAGTAGGTTCAAGTAACAAAAAATGCAATGTTTATTTCCTGTGTTGTTGCAGAATAAACATGCTGTATACACTTAAAAGCTCAACACCATCAAAATGGACAATAAATATAAATTTTAATGGTCAATCTGTTTAATATAATGAAAAGCTCATGTTTGTACTGCAATATACACGTCTTTTATGATAATCCACAACTGGGGAATGACTATCTGACACCTTGGCCAGAATGCTAACAATTTTTCAGGAATCTTTTTCAACATGTTTTCATTTTGGAAAATGTAATCAACACAGACAGAGACAACAACTTTGTGAACGTGGGCTGTGAAATTACATCAAAATTCGTCAAGAGAACAGTCCAAACTTTTCCAACCACTGCAATTGAGGAAGTGCCAGGGCAGGGAGCTCTAGCATATATGTATGTAGAGATACATCGTTACGGTTGCAAAATATAGCTTATTAAAGGGCACATTTGTAAACATTTTCTGTTCTTGAATTATCAGTTTTTTACAACAAACTAGTATCAACAATTTAATATTCTAACAAAACATCTTCCACCATTTTACTCCTGAAAACGCGCGTCTCAGGGCAACATTTTTTGTCTTCCATTATGTGCATCAATACACCCCATTTATGAGTTTGAACGTCCATTGTACCAGCACATGTTTGTGTACTTGCTGTTCAATATGTGTAAATATACAATGCACCCTCCTGAGTTTCAGGGCCCGTTCTAAGCAATCTGGATTACATTTGTTTGACGGTGGCTGTGTGGCATGTCTTTTAAGCTGCTTTCCTCGATATGTAAATAGGAGATTGCATCACTCAAGTAATGCACCACATTTCGCGATTTAGCAAGGCTTTTTCAGTCTCTAAAGGCTAGAAGCCCTTTCTGCCAGGCTCCTGGTTCATTAATCATGGCCTATATTTGTGTTAATTTTCCTTCACATCTCAAACAACACATACAAATGGTCACTGCATTATTTGTCCCCTCAAAGAATCTCTAACCCGCTTCTCACAGCAAAATGGCAGCTACGCGTTTATTGGAATGATAACGCAACCCACTAACCTTCACAGAAAAGGTAGAAACATAATTTATCTAAACAGTGAAAGAAAGAAGGCAATTGAAGGTGAAAATCTGAAATTAAATTTTCAATCTAAATAAAAGCATTTTTCTACTTTATGTGCTGGATAGCTTCCTCTATAATTAGCTGTCATTAAGTAAATATAATCTGAAATGTATTTTTATCTTGAATTTTTTTTGCTGTTTTTGTCTCTGATGAGAGCAGCTACGTAAACTGTGAGCTACTTTTTTTTTTAAAAATGGCTTAGATACAGCTTTGATGGTTAAGAAACTAATGTGCATACAGACTTAAAATTTTGTTTAAAGAGTTTTCGAACCAGGACTCTCAGTCATAAGGAAACAAGGCATAAATTTATTATAAACTGTCTAACTTTCCCCCAAATAAAAGTATTTTCATTAAAAAAATCTTAATATCACAACTCAGATGATAAATAAGGTGTGGATCTAGAATGGAATAATTGATTCAGTTTTTATTTTCAAGTTTCCCATCAAAAGAGGATTTATGGAGATTTGATGATTCAAATCGGAGTTATGTGAACTAATCATTATAACAGAATATAGCCATAATTTACACTCAGTATAAACTTAAAGAAAAAAGGTATTAATTATTACATCATTGGCATTTTGCTACCAATATTTAACCACTCAGAAGAATGACTGCTGTGGAATTTCTGTAATGACTCTTAAATAAAACAAATAAAGTGAATTTTGATTTGACACCATTTCTCAGGAGAATGTGAGAAAGACGGAAAGAGTAGAAAGAGTATTAGCGAGACAAACAAAAAGAGGGAAAGGAAAAGATAGAGAGGGTGACAGAAAGCATAAGCTATAGGTCCAAGAGGTTGAAATGTAACAGAGGAAACTATACCAGAAAGAAAAATCAAGATACATCTGTCAGAACCACATCACAAAACAGAGCGAGCACGAGAGGCATTTATCATTCCACTGAGGAGATTCGGTGCATCGAGTGGCCTTTCCTGTCAAACCAACCTTTGAAATTTCCAACATGCCCTTAAACTTTCGAATAAGCATGTCTGTGCGCTTCAGCAACTGCCCTCTTAACTCTGGCCTGGCTAGTATAAATGGCATCTTAAAGTCAAGGTCACCCATGTCACTTTGCCATGGGGCTGTGTTTAATTACAGTGCAAATGCTGACAGCTGATATAGACTCGGGACCAGCAGCAGCACTTTGATTAAAGCAGCAAAAATAAAACAGGAAAAAAGAAAGGATACAACAACGCTTGTGTTTTTGTTATCTCTGCTTATTTCTCTGTGTAGGGGTGTGTGTTTTGTTTGGGTCTTTTTACCTGATGTGCTTTCCTGCTTGGGGCAAACTCCCTTGGATGATGTAGATAGGCAATCATCATCATCTGGTGTGACCTGTATGCCAACCTCGACAGGTGTGGATGCCTTTTTCAGCTCACTGGGAGAAGGTGATGGTGGCTTATCCACAGCTTTGTCCAAGCAGAGGCCGCCATTGCATTGCTTCCTTTTGTGCTCAATAAAGATTAGAATGTCCCCCAATGGGAAATTCATCTGGCACTGGCCGCAGGTAAGGAGGTCGTGGTCACCCTCAGGAGCTCCCAAGGTGCCATGCTCCTCTTCTTCATCTGTGAGAATGGCTTCCAGGGAATCAGCTACAGCAGAGAAACACAAAAAAAAGAGAGCAAAAATAACATAAATCAGGTGATTCTTCTCAGCAAATAGTTTTAACTTCAACCTTTCTTTCCCCACAGAGCTGTATCAGTAACCAGACAGATTAATATGAATGGCTGTATTTGGAGGGAAGGGTCTCTGTTCTCCCTTTGAACTGTACAGATCCTCAAAGAAATTTATCACAGTACAGCAATTAATGTACAAAAGCACACAAGTTTTCAGAACAGCATTATTTGATCTAGAATGCATCTCCTTCACCCAAAAAGAGAAAAACATACAAGTAAAAAATGAGTAAATTTTACGAGAAGGCCAGGCAAATGTTACATCACATTCCCTTATCAATGACCTGATTGCCTTGGGAAGCGCTGTGTAGTTACAGTGGAAAAACAGAGAGAGGAGACTTTTCAGCTCCTTTTCTTCGCCCTCAAAATTATTTTTTTTAAATAAATGTTGTATAAATAAAGGGGTTTGCTTGGCGCCAAGGAACTGACTTGATTATTTCAGTTATAGTACCTGTTCCAAACAGCTGCTGGCTTTACATTACGCAGCTTTACATGCCGAGGATGGAAGCTATTGCCTCTCTTGCTGCTTTTGTTAAAGGATCTTGGTGGGAACCCAAATACCTATTTTGTCTGCACTTAGCTGGACTGAACACAAAAACATTAATTTATTAATATTTTTACCATAAATGTTAATAGCATTAGAAAAGCTGCCCTCCCTTTACAAGGTATCGTAACCCTTTTCCACAGAAAGCTAACAAATTGGTTTTAATTACCTAAAAATCACACACAGATTTTAATTCTACATTAACAGACTTTTGAAGTTTATTAAACATATCTGCAACTATAGGATTTTGATCTGTTCCAGTTAAGTTTGTTCCCTGGTAGCGAGTGCGCCAACCACCTTACGGTACCAGTTTCATGACTCCTAATTAGACTAAATGTGAATACACCTCCCCTACCCTTACACACCTGACAACAAATTCTGACACCGAGCCATCTACCACTAAAAACAAATGCCTATTTATCATTAAAAAAATTTACAAATTATTCAGACAAAATTTACAATTCAAGACATTTAATAAGTCAATAATACAAAATATTGTAAATAAAAATGTGCAAATCATGTCTGCCTGTAATGGGAATTTACAAGAACATTGGATGGAATTTTACCGGCACAGAGAATTATGCAGAACTATGGAAGAATTATCTTGCAAGCTTTATGTTTAAGCTCAGTGAATACAGCAACTTGTGAGGAAGTGGGAAGTGGGGGTGGGGGGGGGGGGGGTGGAGGTACAAGTTTCTTTCAGTTATCTTACTTGTGATTTTTTTAACATTCCAATACTGATGTGTTTTGAAGGGGTTTTTTCCAATCGTCATTCTTTTGTTTTCAAATGGCACAAAGAAAAAATATCCCAAGAAAAAAAAGCACACATATAACAAGGCAAAAAAAATTGCAGATCAAAAATTTCTTGATTTTAAAAATCACAAATCAGTAAGCAAGCCATGCACTTCAATTCAGGTGATTAGCCCTACATTTTTTTTTTACAATGGATTTGAATAAGTGAAGTGCATATTCATAAATATGCAGAAGCATATGTATATACACATAAATACACAGAATTATTTCATCTATGGGCGATCCTTTCACCAAATTAACAGCTTTACTGCAGCAAAATATGATTCCACACTTCAACAGTCATGAATTCTGCTTTATGCATTTGAAGATGTAATTTTATTGCTTCTTGTACTGAGCTGATATTGTACCACTTCTAGAAGGGTGATCTTAGGCTTTAATATAGATTTCAGAAACAGTAAGCAACGAAATAATGTTCTTGACAGTATACGAACATACGAATTAGGAGCAGGAGTAGGCCAGATAAAAGTGGAAACTACGCGGTTCCAAATCTGGAGAACAAATATTTTATTTACCATACCAGAAAGTTTAGAAGCTGTTTTCGGTTATTTGTAATCGTCATTATTATTGAAACAGAATAAGGGAGAATTGCACACGATGCAATTCAGACACACACTAGAGTCAAGCGGTTTTAACACTGTTACGTTTAGCTCTCAATAAATCCGCGAAGTCTTCCTAATAAAATCTCGAGTTTTAGCTGTCAAATTTATCCAGACAATGTACTTTCCTATCTGTAAAGAAGTGTCAGCAACTACCTTTGGACGAGCTTGCAGCAAATTGTTGGCAGCCTCACTCGATTTTTTTTTTACAAATGTCACCACAAAACTATCGGGAAGTGTCGGTTTGAAACCGGTTTGTAAATGGCAATAAAGTTACGAACGATGCAAAGCGCAGGATGAAATCTGTGGAAATGTTGAGTAAGAGGGAGCGAGAGCAGTGGGTCTTGACAAACCAGCACTTACTTGGTTGCCGAAGCTCCAATCGCCCTCATTGTTTTCGGGCTTGTGTTTTTTTCCTAAAGTATTTCCCGCAATAATGAAATGATCAGCAATAACCACACTCCACACACGTGGGTCAAAGCAAAAAAAAAATCCCCACAGCAAACAACCGGCTGCTGTTACTGAACAAACTTTGTTTTTGTATTAGTAATTGCATTAATTTAAGAAAAAAAATCTCTTTTGCTCTACGCTTCTTGTGGGGGGGGGGGGGGGGTGTATTGCAATCGTAAAACTGTATTGTTTGTAAAAATTGGTTATTTTCATTCAGATTGATGCCTCTAATCCAACGCCGTGAACTTCGGCTCAGTGCATCTCGGTGCGCCGAGCCCTCATGTAGGTAACAATTTAAGTTTAACTTCAAAAAGATTCCTTTACCTGGAAGATCATCAGATGGGAAACAGCCATTGAAGCAGAGAGTATTTGGGGCTTTCAATTTCGTTTAGGTTTTGTTTTTCCTGGTTGGGGGGTGGGGGGGAGGGGAAGCAATGAGAGCAGTCGATAGGAAATGGTGTTGAAGTTTGTGCAGGTTACAGTCTGCCGGCTGGGCTTGTTCTTGATGTTACTCTGCCTCCTAGCGACACAAGCCAACAGCACCGACCCCCCCCCCCCCCCCCAAAGCTCCTCACACACACCATTAAACAACTTGACACATCTCCCTACCCTACAACCACCGAGCCAATACTCCACATTTACACAATTCAACATGGACTTTGTAAAATAGAAATATTTGGAAAGCCAAATCGTTATTGACACACACTTTTTTTAGTCGCTTTATTTGCCTCCACTGCCTTTGCTTACTGAAAACAAATGCACTTTTCCACAACCACTGAATTAAGAGCAGGGGTTTTAAAAACGCAAAGGAAACTCCCACTTTTTAAATTGACTGCGTTTTATTCGCCAGGTATTTTTTGTCTAGCCCGCCAACACCGTCCCGTTTCCTTCCCACTGAAGTATTTCAATCTGAAGCCCCATGAACTGGACGACCGCGACCTGAGATGACGGCAACACTTGAGAATCTGACAAGAAACCAGCAGGTTTCCCCCAACATTAAAAAAGTGTAATTTTCTTACACCACAAAAAGACATATAACCCTCTCCCCACGCAATGTGGTGAACTATTTTTTTTTGGGCGGGGGAGGTGTAGGAGGAAATGCAACGAATTTCCTTGTTAACCCTGCCAGTGCCCCGCTCCGACTCAGGCTAGACTCCGAGCCCGGGCGGACCGGGATCGCCTCCCCGGGGCTGGGCTCTCGGTGCCCGGGCGGACCGGGATCGCCTCCCCGGGGCCGGGCTCCGAGCCCGGGCGGACCGGGACGGCCTCCCCGGGGCTGGGCTCTCGGTGCCCGGGCGGACCGGGATCGCCTCCCCGGGGCTGGGCTCTCGGTGCCCGGGCGGACCGGGATGGCCTCCCCGGGGCTGGGCTCTCGGTGTCCGGGCGGACCGGGATCGCCTCCGAGACCGGGCGGACCGGGATGGCCTCCCCGGGGCCGGGCTCTCGGTGTCCGGGCGGACCGGGATCGCCTCCCCGGGACCGGGATCTCGGTGTCCGGGCGGACCGGGATCGCCTCCCCGGGACCGGGATCTCGGTGTCCGGGCGGACCGGGATCGCCTCCCTGTGTCTGGGCTGCTCGATTGCACGTGTGTGCGGATCCAAGTGACAAGCACTTCAGCCCCGAGAGCCAGCGTCTGGCCGAGAGCGGCATTAACACTAAGGGTTAAACCGTCTGCCGAAGTTTGTCGATGATATTATTAATATTTATCGGTGTGGATTTGCAATAATGTAAAAGGAGAGAGTGGCGGCGGCGGCAGCAGCGCTGGCTTTTCCATGAGGTTTCCGCACACGCGGAGCCGCAGCTCGTTGTAAACATTCAGCACGAGATTTTTCCCAATCACAATCTAGTTCCAGCTTTTTGAAAATCATCCAAAAAATAGTAAGAGGAGGGAATCCGAAGTTAAGCGGTAAATAAAGTTGCGGCCGAGGATAAAGTGCGAGGATAGCAGCGGCTTGAGAGAGAGTGTGAGGGAGTGAGCAAGGGGGGCAGAGGGATGAGGAGATGTTGGGTCGGACAGCGAATGGATGCCCTTTGGGGCTGGAGGATCAATGCTGCAAATTCACCGCCTGCCAGCAACAAACCCCAGGCTGATGGCAAACTCTCGCAAGCAGCGCACCGGGACTTTTGGAAAGGGTTTCTCCTCATGGTTTCCCTTCAGGTCGCCGAGTTGGGGGGCGCGGGGGGGGGGGGGGGGGGGGGGGGGAGTTGGGCGAATGTAAAATCGGCGCCGGCCAGTTTCGGGTCGGCACTGAGCTGCCCCGCTCCGGCCACTTGCTGTTAAACCGTCCGGCCAGCGCTGCCCGGCCCCGCTCCTGCAGTCATTTCACAAGTACCTTCTTTCCCCCTCCCTCCCTCTCTTCTCTCCACTTTCATAAGGGCAACTACAAGCTTTTTAATTCTTTTTTATTAAAAAAAAAAGAGAAAAGTGCAACAAAAAAAAATCAAAAGCTACTCACGTGAAAATTCCCGTTTACTCAAGTGCTGAGGGTTGCCTTGCTTGCGGCGAGACATGCTCGGTCACATCGGGAGCGGGAAGAAGGAGACTCCAGAGAAAATATCTTCATCAATGGCTTGACATAAAATAAATTAGAAATAATACAAAGATGGCGGATGGAGATGGATTGTGGGATAGCCGTCATGGCTTTAAAACTACCAAGTTCAAGTGCGTACGTGACGTGCCCGCGAACTTGAACGTCAGGAGGTGGCTGGGCAGGGCGAGAGGAGAGAGCAAGCCAATGATACATACCCAGGGACACGGGGCTGGACAAACCCCAGTGATCAGAGAGACAGGGAGACACACACACACTCACACTCACAGCTACAGTCATCCAATAGGCGCAGCTTCAGGCAGCTTCCAATCAATCCATCATCCCAGCACTCCCCCACCACCACCACCTCTCTCTCTCTCTCTCTCTCTCAAAACCACTCCAATCTCCCCTTCTCTATCTGCCAGCTCAAACTGCTTGCAACTCATGGGCACAGGGTTACTGGCCAAATTCACGCAAAGCAGCAGAGCTTACATTTGTTCTGCAGAAGTACAGAGCATCAGAAATGAGAAGACACACACACATATTTGCGTGCGTCCGTTATGATTGTCAATTGCAGCAAAAGATTGACATTATTCATAAAGCTAATTATTTGGGGAAATGGACGAGGTTTGCAAAGTATTTTACGGTAGAAACAGCAAAATGTGTGTTAGAATTACAGACTACTGAAATTTTGATGGCGTACACGTGAGCCCAGATTGTGCAGATGGATAGAGAGTAGATATTTACATTTGTATATAATTTTAAATTAAAATCATAAATCAAGTCAATGGCTTTCTCTCACTCTCCAGCACAAAAGCAACTGCTCGTGGAGGTTGCTTAGCCTTTCTGTGCAATGTAGTTTTTAAAATGTATATAACATTATATCATGTTTATTTTGTAAATAAAAAGTGTCCTCGACTATCTATTTCCGTGACGTTACCTGTTAACCACATCTCTGTTGTTTTCGGTTACTTATCAGTGGATATTTCACAAGACTGAGGAAATGCATCAAGTAACGTGAATATATAATATAAAGTGAAAATGCTAATCCTATTATTTTTCTACCCTTTGTGTCGCTCTTCTATACAGTATGTTAAACCGAGAACGGCTTGATAATTGATCTTCACACAGTTCATTCTCGTTTTTCAATGGATTTGCAGGTATTTTAGTTGCAGGTATTTGAGTTGAATGCAAATCATGTTTAAAGCAGCAATGTTACTTCTCATTTCGAGACACATATACGGCCCTATTCATTTATGCGAGGTGAGAAAAAAGACTTTTCAAGTAACCTTTGAAGATTTTGCACCTGCATCGACCGTTTTATTTAAAAAGTAATAACCTTTCAAAGCAGATGATTTTTAAAGGAAAAATGATTTTATGTTAATTCTAGTGCCCTTGGTGATACTTGGATGGTTTCATTAAATGCGATGGCTGGAAGTCTAGTAAATCAATATAAAATAAAACATTTTTGCTAAATCTGCCCTTCCATGCCGATTTAAAACAAAATCTGCACAACAAACTAGAAAAAATCATGTGTAGCATAATGCTTTGCAATGAGAGAATCGTAAACAAGGAAGAATTTATTTTTGCGAATGCAGGACTGGGGAATTCAGCGACATCACTATCGGAGCAAATAGTTTAAAGAATCTTGTTTTTAAAACTTGTACTGTACTATAAATCTGTACTGATGCAACGGGGGACTGTAAAATATGGAAGATTTCAGAGTCGTTTTAAGTCATTGTTTCCATGAAATATGAGCGTTGTGCCCCCCCCCCCCCCCCCCCAGACGTAACCTTGTGTATATGATGGTGCTTTTTTTATGGAGTATAAATGCTTTTAGCTGGAGGGCCCTGAATGTGAATGTGGCCAACAAAACAGTTCAGGCAGCAGAAGTGAAATTGAACTCATTTGTGATCAATGGTAGGATATGTTAACAGAAACTGCGCCATTTTTTTCTTTTCAGCAGCTGTAGCAAGTGGTTGAAGGGTTAACTATTTTTACTCTGACACTCAACGATCAGATAAGATCTGCGGTTGCAGCTGTACGGTCCCTCTTACACGAGGAAGTTAGGTTACTTAAAGTCATGGATGTGAAACAAAATGGTTTTATAACTCCTAACCCAGGGTGGATGGCACTTCTGTTAAAACGGTGAAAAGTACATTTCCCATCTGTAAGGATTCCAAATGACTGTAGGTTGTTTTGTTTTTAACGTGCGGTTTTCTGCAGGAAAGGGTTCTGTAAATTTATAGGGAGCGAGGGCAAAGAGCTGCAGAACTGCCTGAGCCAAGTTCCTTCCAGCAGACCTCCCCCACTTCTAATGCAAAATGATTTCTGATCTAATCTGCATCTGGGAGCTGGCTGCTAACCTGGTCAGCTTTTATCTGCCATCTTGTCCAGTAGTTACTGAACGGAGTTAGCTGATCCATTTATTGCCGAGCCCCAGCCAAACAAATATGTAGCCCCCGATTCTTCACTTTTTCGTGATTAAAACTATCGACGCGGGCAAATAAAAGTAACTTTTGTGTGTAACGTCCGCCTACTGAAACTCGGACCCAGCACAATGATCCCCAGTCACCGATCGAATGGTTGGAGGAGAAGGGAGGGGGGAGGTTGGACGCATTCAGCTGCGAATCTGATGATCACTTTGTGGACAAGTCCATAATAAAGGAATTATTTCCATCTTTTGATTAGCTCACTAACAATAACTTTATGCCATGTACCCGATGACTGAGTTGCGTATTCAAAGTCGGCTAATTTGTTTAATAAATGTTCCGAGCATGTATCTGTGTGCGTGTTTTCAAAGAATTTGGCTACTCGTTTTTTTAATGCATCCTAATAATTATTTTAGCATTCAGAGCAGCGTCGAAGCGTTTCACTTGTGACTCCTTTTATTCGCAGAAACCCCTATGGGTGCCTCCGAGCAAAGCAAGTCAACGATCTATCACGCAGCCGATTCAATAGCAGGCTGAGCTAACCTTGACCTTTACCTAGACCTCGCTCCATCTGGTGCCAGGGTGTTTTTCATAATGTTGATGCCTTGCAGTCAAAATTGATCAACGCGGAATCGACCGCCTGACCTCCTCAAGGGGCGTTGCGAGGTAACCTGGCTGCTTGAAAATCGAGAGAGCCATGTGCAAAACATGGGCAGGAAAATTGAGTGTCCGCTTGGTCGCATTTCAATATGTAAATGATCAGGTATTAGCAGTCGCGACCCATTCGCAAAATAAATCAAACCACTCTGCTGGTTTGTCATTTTTTTCTACATCATTTAGTAAATTTACTCTTTTTTTTAAAACCCTTGTTTTCTGACTGGGCATTGCAGAAGTACATCTCCGCCACCCCCCACCCCTTGCTCGGTGATCAGGGCCTTGCTGTTGCTGATTGTAATCAAATGATTTGCATAATCTACATGGCTACAACGGTCAGTGGTCCACGGCTTGCATAATTCTAAAGTTTAATTCAATTGTCAGGAAGATGAAGGCAGAATCTTAGTTTGCAATATGACAACTAATGATTGAATAACTAATCGATTACTCTTTGATGTTTAGCTTCGAAGTGTGTTTTGTTACAAAAAGACAATAAATTGTAATAAACTATTGCATTGGAGTAGTGGACAGTTGTCGCATGTGACTTTCTTTGCTTTCACTGCATTAAACTGTGTGCACTATTTGATGTCTGTCCGTTGACAAGACGAATCTATTAAAAATAATACAAGACTTTTCTCCACATTTTTTTCTCATTGCCACAGATCCGATTAGCTTTATTGCAAAGGTTCGTCGCAGTACCTATTGAAGATAAAGACGAACTTAGCGATGTTTTTTGTATTGTCTGCAGTGTCTTGAAGACGTGCCAGCGCTTGCCAGTAAAAATGAGTGTCAATTACAAGCTTCCATATTCCATCCCACATATTAGGAGGCACTTGAGCAGAAAGCGTTCAGATGACGTTTGCACTATATTCAGAAGTGCAAATCGTGTAGGCTTTGTACCAAAACTAATCGCGAACAAAAGATGTGTGTCTCGGCATACAAAATTGAGTGAGAAAGTGTAGCGTTTGAAATGCCCCTGCTGTACAATCCAAACGTAATTGGTGGCATGCATGCTGTGTGTTATGTTATACATATGGATCTGGTGCTATAATATTCATTGCCTTTGTTCAAGATGAGACAGGCAACCGAGAGGTAGTAGTACAACAAAGATTGTTTTGTCTGTAGCTGGATGTGTGTTGCGCTCCCCCTTCCCGCCTCCGCCCTCCCGTCCAGGTGTGAGAGAAAAAAGAAACTCGTAAAACTGGATTTTGGCTTTCTCCATATAACATGAAAGCAAGTACCTTTCATTAGGATAGATATACAGTGAGCATTCCCCCCAAAATCTAAGGATCATCTCCCGCAAACTTTAGCTACCTTACAGAAATGGGAAACCGGTTTTCCCATGGTGATTTTTTCCCCAATTTATTTTCTTTTTCTTAACTTTTTAAGAGTGTACAACCAGGTGTCAACGGTGCCTCATATGTGTCACAAATATTTTCTCGCGGCTATATATTTTCTAAAATATACAGATTTCTGCATATCCTCTCTCTACTGCTCATCAACTGTACAATTTATAGCACAATATTGTCTTTAAATGATCCTAATGTCTTTACATATTATCGGGTTTGTTTTACGTTTATGTATATAATTTCCTGCCAGGAGTCATTGATTATATTTTGCCTCAAAATAAAGTTGTGCAACTTTGTTTACTTCGTGAAAAAAAGTCAAATTTAACAATAACCTTTTAATCTATTTCATTTGGTGGTTAATTTGAAAATAAGTTTATTTGGCTTTTTAAAATAAAGGCATTCTATTTTTGCTATTTGCTCCGTGTCAATGCATTTTATAGGTGTTTTGCGGTCCCACGCGTTCTCTAGGTGTGCTATAATGTTGATTTCTTTATTTAAGAAGGCAATATTAACTATTTGCTTTTAATATCCTGGAATTCCCATACATCACGAGAGACGCCACTGTTTGACATCCCTTTGAGTTTCTTTTAATCCAACGGTCACTACTATGGTAAACACTTGAACATTTAGTTAGTCCAAAGACAGACCATTTCACCTTTTTGCGGCCAGACATAAGCACACAAGGACCTATTGAATCTGTCTGGACTCAAGTGCAGACAGATGGACGGCGCATAGAGCCAAGAGGTTACGTTTGCCAAGCCCTGCATCGACCCTTTCAGGGGGACTCCACTCAGCCAGTCTGTTGTTAAGAGTTGAATTATAGCCATGCACCAACACACAAAACATTCTTAATAACACTACTGCACATTATTAAACCGCCAGCGACCACTTTACATAGGAGGTTCACTTCGAATTGCATTACTTTTTTGGAAACATTACTATTTTGAATGCTGGGTGAAAACATGCGTCAAAGTATTTCTAAACTTTATGAATTTAAGCAGTAAATAGCTTGCCATTGTAAAACACAAACTTATTTTCACTTTGACATTTGTTTGAGCTTCTTTATATTTGTTATGTCAAGTTGTAATGAGAGAAACACTGTGTCCAGCAAACAAGGCAATTCTGTTTTGGCGGCTGGGGTGGGAGGAGTAATGGACACGAATTCATTTTTATATAAATTGATGATCAGAACCTAAATTAATTGTATATCGCTTGCCAACTTCTAACCAAAGTTTCCGAAGTCATTTTCAAAAAACACGATATCTTCAGTGAAGTATTATATGTAGCCCACTTATGCACACCTTGCAGTCAATACTATTTCATAAACTGCATCGTGTTATATAATGCTTAGTAGTCTTTATATATAAGCAGATGGTGCCCACATAAAGCTAAAATTCTAAAACAACTGCATAAAAGGTATTGTCTGTGCTATTTAACATTTTAGATATTCAATGATTTCAAATCAAGGAAATGTTAACACCCCATCCACGGCAGGATATGTCTTTTAAACACAATCGTCAGATTTGGCAGTTCAGTCATCAGAACAGGTTTAAATCGGCGACTGACAATGAATATTAATGTGAAGATTTCGCACTGGGCATTATCATACTGTGTAACGGGTGGGTATATGATCCGGATTTTGGCAAGCATTAGCAGTAATCAAAATGGATTACTTGACCAGGAAAAATATTAGAATCAATCTTATATGTTTTATCCGTTTCCTTTAAGTGTTTGTCGACAGGATTTGTTAACAAGACATACGAATACATAAGATGGACTGTCCCATCCTCCCTAATGTTAAATTATATTACATTTTAAACATTTTTAAGTGGAGGATACTATTGTGTAATAAGAAAAAACTAAAGTTTAGACATTTCTTCCACACCATCGAAGTGTATTACATTGCAATAGATTATTAATATGTAGAATGTAATAATTTATAAAAACAACCTGAATGTGAATTCATGCATATAAGTTATATATAGCTACACGAATCAGTCTTGTACTGTGTGAAATGCGGCAACTAATTCTGTGAATGATACCCGGGTTTTAAAAAATGAATTTAAGATTATTATACACAGAAACGTGTTATTTTGTGCATATGCATTTACAGGACTTATATTCATCTGTCAAATCAGAACCCGAGCACGTGAAAAGTCAATCAAACTCGATACATTTTACTTTTGTTTTTTTTTAAATCGTTTGTTTCACACCATACTTGGCTGATTATTGCTGCCCACTGTCCATCAATCTATCGTAATGCATGATCTTGTTTATAACTGGTGTAGTTAAGTTGTTGTTAATTTTACACTAAACGGTTGTTATGATGACAAATGAGGAGGCTGTGATCACACACATGGGACCACAAATTTATCTCACGCGTGAAAAGCGGGATTTTGGTTCGTAAGATTGGCGTTTTTTCAGCATGTCTCGGGTGGGAAGTGGCAGAAGACCCTCAACTTAACCAAACCCTTTGGAATCTGGGGAAACGGACAAATAAAAGCCAGTCGAAGCAAATGATCAAAAAGGGAGAATTATTTTAAACGTGGCTGTGCAGCGCTGAGGTTCAAATTGAAGTAAATTGATATATTGCAACGGCTGTACTATAGTTTAAATGAACATCCAATGATTTACAATATTAGGCACATTAGCAGAGAGATACTATAAATTTTTAATACAACTCTAAGATTTATATACACATATAGGTGGGCGTGTGTTTATTCCATAAGATTTATACTTACTTATATATTCCTCAATAGCATCTGTGCACATTTTATCCTAAACATGGTTTAAAAGAAAAGTTTGCTGATTATTGAAATAGTTTGTTTTTCTTTGCGACTACCTGTTCTTAAGAAGCATTATACCTTACATAGGATTAGTTGTGAAAGGGTGCCGTGCCCAATTGCTAATCAGGAATATTGTAGATCAAAGACAGAAAGAAACAACGAACGATAAAGATCAATTTCAATTTTGTGCGGATAGATTGAATAAGTTATGCTTTATATTAGCTCAGATAAGGCGTAAGCACGCTTTTCAGCGGTGCAGAGATTGGCAGAGAAAAAGGGAGTTTGTGGTTCTTTGTCAGAGGTGCTGCACTGTCCGACAGTTTGTAATGAACGCGCGCCATCAACAGGGCAAAGGCAGCACTATACACCCATAACCACAGAACTAGGTCACAACAAACATCAAACACGATGCAGTAAGATGCCTGGTCAAGCGTCAGTCTATGGGAGGCCTGTTGCTAAGACAATTATATCATAAGATATTCAAGGTTTCTACATTAGTGGTACCATAAAGGTTCATGTCTTCGAATTTTGTCCTTATAATTGTGATGCACAAACGTTAATGCTAAAAGGAGTTTTGCAAATTTTAACTTACTATGACAATTTCTATTATCTAATGCTTAACCAAATTCTATCCGTGTAGGTGAGATAATCTTCCGTTGCAGACACAATAATAAACGGACTAGGAAACTAAAATAGGAAGCGCTTTTAGCTCTCCTAAAGTAACCAATCATTTAAAATAAACTGAGTTTTACAATGAATGTATGAAATTACATTTTCCCTCTCCAACGTAAAAGGATTCGTCGCGTTTGATATCTATCTATGTACATATAAATGTGTGTGTATATAAAATGTTAAAAGTTTTTTCCCATGAGATGCAAACATCAGGTTGTCTAATGATTTACTTCCTAGTGAAAATAGGTAAACGTGAGGACGATTTAAGATAAGTCCATCGTTTCTTCCATTCGACATACTGCCGGAGGAACATATCAACGCATATGTGAAGGTGAAACAAGAAGAACATCAGAAAATATTAGACAGAAATCCTGTAAATAGATTGCCAAAAGAATCCAGCAACAAAGTTCAGAAACTATATTCCCACAGCAAAGTTCGGGTACAAGTTCAGGAGTAACCTGAGGAGTTGGTGGAAGGGATGGGAGGGGGGAGGAGAGGGGGGCAGGTTGCGGGGAGAGACGCTTTCGACTATTAATCCAAACTAAAAACAGGAAATATTCAGCAGGTCTGTTAGCATTTGTGGAGAGAGAAACAGAGTTAACGTTTCCCGTTGCCTTTAATCAGTATTCCAGAGGCTTGGACTAATGCTCTCAACGAATGCTCCAGAGACATGAGTTCAAATTACACTACGGCAGCTGGGGATATAAATTTAGTAAAAATCTGGAAGGAGTGACCACTGCACAGTCCTTGTGGAGATGAAGTCCCATCTTCACACTGAGGAAACCCTTGATTGTGCTAAGCGGCACTACCACCATTTTGGGATAGATGGGATAGATTCAGAACATATTTAGTAGCTCAAAACTGAGCATCCATGAGGCACTGTAGGACATCAGCAGCAGCGGAATTGTATTCCACCACAATCTGTAACTTCAGGGGCCAGCATATCCCTCACTCTACCATTATCATGAAGCAAGGGGATCAAATCTGGAGAACATGCCAGAAGTAACGTCAGGCATCCCTAAAAGTAAGGTGTCAGCCTGGATAAGGTACAGTACAGGACGACATGCATACTAAACAACAGAAGTAACGTGCTACAGACAGAGATAAGATATCCCATAACCAATGAATCAGATCAAAGCTCTGCAGTCCTGTGACATCCAGTCATGAATGGTGGTGGATAATTAAACAACTAATGGGAGGAGGAGGTTCCACAAATATCCTTATCCACAATGATGGCGGAGTCCAGCACATCAATGCAAAAGACAAAGTTGAAACATTTGCAATCATCTTCAGCCAGAAATGCTGAGTGGATGATCTATTCTGGCCACCTCCTGAGGTCCCCAGCAACACAGTTACCAATCTTCAGCTATTCGATTCACTTCACACAATATAAAGAAATGTCTGAAGGCACTGGATACAGCAAAGGCTATGGGTCCTGACAACATACTGGCTGTAATACTGAAGACTTGCACTCCAGAATTAGCCGTACCTCTCATCAAACTGTTCCAGTACAGCTACAATACTGGCAACTACCTGACAATGTGGAAACTTGCCCAGATATGGTCCTGTCCACAAAAAGCAGGACAAATCCAATCCACCCAATTACCGCCCCATCTGTCCAGTCTTAATTATGAGCAAAGTGATGGAAGGTGTCATTGACTGTGCTATCAAGCAGCACTTACTCAGCAATAACCTGCTCACCGATAGTCACTTTGGTTTCCACCAAAACTACTCGGCTCCAGACCTCATTACAGCCTTGGTCCAAACATAGACAAAAGAGCTGAATTCCAGAGGTGAGGTGAGAGTGACTACCCTTAACATCAAGGCAGCATTTGGCCAAGCATGACATCAAGGAGCCCTAGTAAGATTGAAGTCAATGGGAATCTGGAGAAAACTCTCCACTGGCTGGAATCATATCTAGCACAAAGGAAGATGGTTGTGGTTGTCAAAGGCCAATCAGCTCAGCTTCTGGGCATCGCTGTAAGAGTTCCTTAGGACAGTGTCCTAGGCCCGACTATCTTAGCTGCTTCATCAATGAACTTCCGTCCATCAAAAACTCAGGAGTGGGGATGTTTACTGATGATTGCACAATGTTCAGTTCCATTTGCAACTCTTCAGATAATGAAACAGTCCTTGCCCGTATGCAGCAAGACCCAGACAAAATTCAGGCTTGGGCTGATAAGTGGCAAGTAATATTTGTGCCACTCAAGGGCCAGGCAATGACCATCTCCAACAAGAGAGAATCTAACCACTTTCCTTTGGCATTCAACAGCATTACCATTGCTGATCCCCCACCATCAATAATCTGGAGATCGCCATTGATCAGACACTTAACTGGATGAGTCACATAAATATGTGGCTACAAGACCAAGTCAGAGGCTAGGTATTCTGCGGTGAATAACTCACTGCCTGACTCCCCAAAGCCTGTCCACCATCTACAAGGCACAAGTCAGAAGTGTGATGGAATACTCTCCACTTGTCTCGTTGAGTGCAGCTCCAACAACGCTCATGAAGCTCGTTACCATCCAGAACAAAACAACCCGTTTGATTGGCACCCCATCCACCACCTTAAACAGTCACATCCTCCACCACCGGCGCACAGTGGCAGCAGTGTGTACCATCTACAAGATGTACCGCAATAACTCACCAAGGCTCCTTTGAAAGCACCTTACAGAGCCACGACCTCTACCACCTGGAAGGACAAGGGCAGCAGACACCACCACCTGTAAGTTCCCCTCCAAGTCACACACCATCCTGACTTGAAAATATATCGCTGTTCCTTCATTGTCACTCAGTCAAAATCCTGGAATTTTCTAACAGCACTGTGGGTGTACCTACTCCAGATGTAGTGCAGTGTTTCAAGAAGGCACCTCACCACCACCTTCTGAAGGGCAGTAAGGGATGGGCAATAAATGCTGGCCTTGCCAGTGATGCCCACATGCCGTGAATGAATAAAAAACAGAATTGAGTCCAAAATAGTTATGAATTTCAAAAGTTACCCAAAGGAAACCGAAACCAGGATAAAAGGCAGTCATGAGGTGAAGAAAAATCATGGGAATTGATGAATGAAAGGATGGATGAAGGAGGGGAAGCATCCTTGGAAGCATAAAATTCCAGAGGATAGATCTTCACAGCAACAGAAGATTCCAGCAGCACTTTCTTAATGAACACCTCCAGCCACCAAGGTTCCTCTGATAGATGAGTGGATATATTCTGTGATGAAATTAGACATTCTAAAAAATGCTGGAATTAAAGAGATGACAATAAAATAAGAAACAGTCTGACAACAATGGATAGCCTAACATTCTCAGAGAGGGCAGTGTGCATGCTTATAACCTTAAAAACTTTGAAAAATAAGTTTATCAATTCCCCAAGTGGTTAAGTGACAGCCTGTACACTTTTAAAACATGGATTCATATTGGAGTAATACGGCACCCAGTGCAAAACTACCTACCAAAGTTGGTACCTACCTATCGCTTCCATCACTTTAGTTTACTCAGGGGTTAAGTCACCAACCTGACTCCTGGGCTATTCTCCCACTTTCATATTGATGTGGGTCTGAAACCTTAACAGAACTCATAAACCGAAGTATAACTGCAGTCAAAAAAATCTCATTAGGTTACAAAAAAACCCAAAAGAATTGACAAAAGAGGAAGCTAGAGGAACTTGAAACTGAATAACTAAGGTAGTACTGCATTTTCATGTCCATTAGCAACATAATGGGGGGTATAAATGTTAATTTCCAAAAGTATTAACTAATGTAGAAAAACTAGCCTTAAAATATTGCAATCTAACCAAAATCTGAAATGATAAGTAGATGAAGGAAAGGAAGGGGTAACTTAGTTGTTCCAGCTCTAGCGCAGAGAAAAATGGACAGAAAAGAAAATCTTTGGGATGGTGGAACCTATAACTGCTCAAACTTCCTATGAATTAACAGAGAAACATAGAAAATAGGAGCAGGAGTAGGCCATTCAGTCCTTCGAGCCTGCTCCGCCATTCATTATGATCATGGCTGATCATCCAACTCAGTAACCTGTTCCCGCTTTTGCCCCATACCCTTTGATCCCTTTAGACCCAATTGATATATCTATCTCCTTCTTGAAGACATACAATGTTTTGGCCTCAACTGCTTTCTGTGGTAGCGAATTCCACAGGCTCACCACTCTCTGGGTGAAGAAATTTCTCCTCATCTCAGTCCTGAAAGGTTTACCCCGTATCCTTAGACTATGACCCCTGTTTCTGGACTCCCCCACCATCGGGAACAACCTTCCTGCATCTACCCTGTCAAGTCCTGTTAGAATTTTATAGGTTTCTATGAGATCCCCCCTCACTCTTCTGAACTCCAGCGAATATAATCCTAACCGACTCAATCTCTCCTCATACGTCAGTTTCGCCATCCCAGGAATCAGTCTGGTAAACCTTCGCTGCACTCCCTCTATAGCAAGAACATCATCCTTCCTCAGATAAGGAGACCAAAACTGCACACAATATTCCAGGTGTGGCCTCACCAAGGCCCTGTATAATTGCAGCAAGACATCCCTGCTTCTGTACTCGAAACGTCTTGCTATGAAGGCCAACATACCATTTGCCTTTTTTACCGCCTGTTGCACCTGCATGCTTACCTTCAGCCAATGGTGTACGAGAACACCCAGCTCTCGCTGCATATTTCCCTCTCTCAGTTTATAGCCGTTCAGATAATAATCTGCCTTCCTGTTTTTGCGACCAAAGTGGAAACCTCACATTTATCCACATTATACTGCATCTGCCATGCATGAGCCCACTCACTCAACTTGTCCAAATCACCCTGAAGCCTCTCTGCATCCTCCTCACAACTCACTCTCCCACCCAGTTTTGTATCATCTGCAAATTTGGAGCTATTACATTTAATTCCCTCATCCAAATCATTAATATATATTGCGAATAGCTGGGGACCTAGCACCGATCCCTGCGGTACCCCATTAGTCACTGCCTGCCATTTGTAAAAATACCCATTTATCCCTACTCTTTCTTTCCTGTCTGCCAACCAATTTTCTATCCATCGCAATACACTACCCCCAATTCCACGCGCTTTAATTTTACACACTAATCTCTTATGTGGTACTTTGTCGAAAGCCTTCTGAAAGTCCAAATAAACCACATCCACTGGCTCCCCCTCATCAGCTCTACTAGTTACATCCTCGAAGAATTCTAATAGATTTGTCAAGCAAGATTTCCCTTTCGTAAATCCATGCTAACTCTGCCTGATTCTACCACTGTTCTCTAAGTGCTCTGCTATAAAATCTTTGATAATGGACTCTAGAATTTTCCCTACTACCGACGTCAGGCTGACTGGTCTATAATTCCCTGCTTTCTCTCTACCTCCCTTTTTAAATAGTGGGGTTACATTAGCTACCCTCCAATCTGTAGGAATTGTTCCAGAGTCTATAGAATCTTGGAATTGAAATATGGCCTTATGCATGAAGTAACTAGGGGTAGTGCTTGCTTATGGTGAACAATATTCCACTAAACCATTGATATTTACACTGGAAAAATTAATAATAAACCTCTCTGACTGATGGGCAAGCATAGATAATCTATGGCATCTCAGGCTACAGTTATGAATCAAATTTACTAAGAAATTAAATTACACAGAAGCAAGAGCAAACAGCACATTTCACTAGATTATAGAACATAATTCAATTCAGAGTCCCTGTTTCAAAATAATAGAATATCTTGAAGTCTTGTCCATTCTCTAGGTCTTACACTTCTAGTTTGGACCAATGTCAGAAATGTCAACCTTATACATGAAATTGGATATTGATAGTATTCTAGCCCCAGCTTATTAGTTTCCTGGCAAAACAGAATTTTGCATAGGAAACTGTTATTTTTGCTTTGCTTTAAAGAGCAAACTAAGACAAAAGGACATCAAAAGGATACATTTTGACAATTAAATAAAGCTATCAATCAAAAAGTAGGTTTCCAACACACATAGATTCCTTAACAAGACATCAGCTAAGCAATTCACAATTTCAGGATATATTCAGACTGAGGGAGTCTTATTTGCAGGACCTTCAATGGAACCACAGCAAGGGCATTTGCAGATGTATGCAATTGATGACCTGATAAACTTTAAGTGTTTCTATCACCTGGCTGGAACTGGCAACTATTTTTACATTGTCCTTCAGACTTTCAACAACAACAGCAACTTGTATTTATATAATACTCTGAACATAGTAGAATGTCCCAAGGCACTTCACAGAAACGTTATAAAACAATGGCCTGAATTTTATGTGGCGGCGGAGGCCCCACCCGTGGCTTAAAAGTCAGGGGTGAGCCCACCTCCGCGGCGCCTGGAAGCCATGCAGCAATTTTGCGTGGCCCAGGCCCTTACTTGGCCTCGGGCAAGACCTCTGCCCCTCAGGAAGTTCCACCTCTAAGAGCTGCCAGCCAATCAGTGGGCCGGCAGCTCTTCAGTCCAAGCAGCGCCACCAGGAGCAGTGGTCACTGCTGGATTGCACCCAGCATGAGGAGCAAGAGGGACACCAGCCCCGAAAAAGGTAAGTGGGGTTTTGGGCCTCGCCGGGGACGATTGGCTGGGCCCCGGTGAGGTGGGTGGGGGTCATCAGAAGGGCAGCAGGAGATTCTCCAGTGGGGGCGGCTTGTGCTGGGGGAGCCCTATGTGGACACAGGGTGCCTGATCAGGAAGGCTCTCCCCCTGGCCTGCAAGGAGGCCGCCCGGTTTAACCAGATGACCTGCTCAGCTGACAAAATACCAGGTCACCGTTGGTAATATACCAGTGGTGGTGGGAGGAAGCCCTGAAGTGGCAATTAATTGGCCACTTCAGGGCCTCAATTGACCTGAAGTGGGCAGGCTGTTTTCCACCTCCCCTGCTGCTGGTAAAATGACAGCAAGGGGTGGGTTGCTGATGGGAATGGCATCCCCAGCCTCCCACTTGATTTTACACCCCACCTCCAGCCCGTTCCTACGGAGGGCATAAAATTTCAGCCAATATTTAATACTCAGCCACACAAGGAGATATTAGGACAGATGGCCAATGTTTCGTCAAAGAGGTAGGTTTTAGGTGTCCTAAAGGAGGACAGAAAGATGGAGGCAGAGATGTTTAGGGAGAAAATTCCAGAATTTACTGTTGTGTGATTGCCTTTCAGAGTAACGTCCCTTTAAGATCTTAGTATGTTAATGAGTTGAGTACCAGGATGCAGTCATGTGACTACATTCCAGTTTCACTCTGTAACTGGAACACCTAGAGGCAAGTCCTGTAAATAGTTAGCTCTGCACTGTATGTACTTGTTGCTGTTAATAAAACCTGTTTGAGATCTTCAATCAACTGAACTCCACGCATTTCATTTATGTTGCATCAGACGACATAAAAAGTTTCTCATTACATGGTGGTAGCTGCAGTGAGAAAACAGCATCCAAGATTGAAGACCACAGGAAAACAGCTTTAAAAACTACCTATAGCTAAAAGAGAGAAAGTTAAAAGAACGAAAAATCACCTCCAGCTGTAGAAGACAGAGCTCTGAATGACAGGTTGCAAATCAATCACTGTGATTGGGTGAGTCAGTGTGCCATTGGTACAGGAATCCCAGTTAAACAAAAAGAGAAGCCTTAAGGTCCTTAAAAGATTGATTTCTTTGTCTTTCTGTGAGAGTAGAAAATTCAGGGAAGACCCAATTCCTCTGCCAGGCTGATCAAGTCAGCACCATTACAGGAGGCGCCTGACAGTGAAAAACGCAGGAATCCTCCATTCATGCAGCTCGCAGCTAGAGCTATGAAAAGAAACCTATTAAATCACGGCAGTGTGAAGAGCTTTCATTCACTCAGCCAAAGTTTAAACAAAACTCATAAAACCACTCAAGGGTGAAGAATTGCCTCTTGAATGCTGTATAAACAAACTCCAGTTAAAAAGCACTTGAAATGCCTATTGCACAGCTGTATAAACAGACAGATGAGAAGCTGGAAGCTAGACAAATAGACAAACACTGCTAAATACCTGTTGCTGTCAATCAAAGCAGTCAAGAGAGTTCTTTTAAAGGGGAACAGAGTCACAAAGCAAGTTCTTATGCATGTTTTAAAGCAAAAGTACAGGAGAAAGATGGATACCATCCAAAGATGCAGCCTGAAGTCACAGTCAGATGCAAATGAACAGACAACAGGGCAACAGCAGCAAGGAAAGCGCCAGAGACTGGTGTAAACGCAAGCCGATACACAAAATCCACGCCAAAACAGACCTGAGATAAGACTCAGAGAGATGTAGTTCTCAGATAGAAGACGAACAGGCATTCCAAATTGTTAACCTGACACATCACGTTGGTGAAGCTTTTGCCACTATTCACACCATGTGCCCAAAGAAAGTTGGCAAACATACACTCAGGGTCAAGATTGACACCGGCGCTAGAGCAAATATCCTACCAGTCCGAATCCACAAAGATACGTACCGAAGTCATTGGAAATCAATAATACAACCAACAACTGCCAAGTTATCTGCATATAATGGGTCACTTATCCCTTGCAGTGGCACATTAACAATGTGATGCAGATACGGCAAGTCGACATGGAAACTACAAACATTCTACCTAGTAGACATGAGCGGACCAGCAATGGCAGGGCTGCCAGTGTGTAAGGAACTCAACATCATAACCATCCACGAGGTCACCAAGGTACCTATTACAGCAGGCAAGACCAAGGGTACCCACATTGAGTCAGTCCACGACCTACAACAAATGTACCCTGACAGGTTCGTGCCATAGGAAATTTCAAAGGTGATGTCATACTGCACATCAGAAAGGATGCAATTCCGTCAATTGACCCTCCCAGAAAGTGCAGCGTACACATACAAGAAAAATTTAAGCATGAGTTAGATAACATGGAATGCAACGGCATCATCCGTCATGTGCATCATCACACAGACTGGTGCAGCTCAATCACACACGTACTGAAGAAGGATGGAGTAATCAGGGTATGTCTAGATCCAAGGCGTCTAAACCTCTCCCTAAAAAGATGCCCCCACAAGATTCGGACATTAGCGGAATTGAATCCCAAGTTCACAGGAGCCAAATTTTCTCCAAGTTGGATGCGAAACATGGATATTGGTTGCTACACCTGGCTAAGGAATCTCAAGAAGTCACCATCTTCAGGACACCATTTGGAAGATATTGCTTCCAGAGGCTACCCTTCGGCTTATCTGTCAGTCAAGATCTGTTTCAGCAACAAATGGACAGAATTATAGAAAATCTACCTGGCTGCATATGCATTGCCGATGACATTGTGGTAATGGGAAAAACCAAAGAAAAACATGATCAAAATCTTCATTCCCTGATGGCAGTAGCTCATTGGGAAGGGCTTGTTTTTAACAGCAAGAAGTGGCAGGTAAATGTAAGTCAGATCAATTTCTTTAGCTCCATCTATTCCGATTGTGGAATCCGTCCTGACCCAGGCAACGTCGAAGATGTAAGGCATATGCCAACTCCACAAGACAAAAAAGATCTACAGAGATGTCTTGGATGTTCAATGTCTTGGCACCATACATTCCAAATTTCTCTGACAAATCATCATCATTGAGAGAGGTCCTAAAGAAAGAAGTACCATATGTACAGCAGGAGGACCATCAGCATATATTTGTGTCTCTCAAACAAGCATTGTCAGCAGAAACATGTACCCTGCAGTACTATGATCCAAGGAAGAAGACAATCCTGGAAGTCAATGCCTCACAGAAAGGGCTAGGTGCATGCAGGATGGCAAACCAATTGCATTCGGGTCCAAATGTTTATCCTCAGCGCAGTCCAATTACTCAAACATTGAGCGCGAAACACCTGCTCTGGTGTTTGAGATGACAAGATTCCACACCTACCTGTTCGGCAAGCAGTTCATAGTGGAAACTGACCACAAACCATTGGAGATGATCTGGCACAAACCATTGACTAGTGCACCACCTCGACTACAGCGGCTCTTAGTCAAGGTACAGGGGTACGACTTTGACGTCTGCTACAAACCAGGTAAGAAAATGGTCACCTCGGATACGCTGAGCAGATTGCCAAATTCAAGCAAGAATGAAGAAGTTCCACTGGATTTACAAGTGGACAGCATGGACATTGAAGTGGAAGATGTGCTCAAAATCGATTTATTGCATTTTGGTCAGCACAAATGTGACCAACTCCAATCAGAAACAGCAAAAGATGCACAACTGAAGGCTCCAAGGAGAGTCATCATGGAAGACTGGCCTGACACAAAGAGGTGCCAGAAACCCTCAGATGCGTCTGGCCTTATAGAGATGAACTCAGTATCTCGAGAGGCACCACCTTCAAGGGAAAACAAGTGGTTGTGCCCAAATCTCTCCGAGAGGACATCTTGTCACAAATTCATCAAGGCCATATGAGCATAGAGCAAACAAGACAACAGGCACGAGACACTGTTTATTGGGCAGGGATCAATAATGACATTGAAAGGTTAGTGAGGATGTGTGAGGCATGCCAGAGCCACCAGCCACAACCTCGCAAAGAAGCTCTACACCCTCACGAGATTCCGTCAGTCCCTTGGTCCAAAATCGCCACTGACCTGTTTTCTGTTAATGGAGATGACTTTATCCTAGTCATGGTCTATTTCTCCAAATTTCCAATTATTAGACAGGTAAAAGACATTTCAAACGTGGTCGTCGCAAACACATTGAGTGCTATATTCAGTCTATTCGGTGCACCTGAAGAAATAATTTCTGACAATAGGCCACAGTATTGGGGCAAACCTTTCAGAGATATGTGCGCCAAATGGGGCATAAACCATGTGACCTCCTCACCACATTACCCAAGGACTAATGGTCTCGCCGAGTGAATGGTCTGCACAAAGAACTTATCCTGAAGTGTAGGACAATGAAAGAAGATTTTTATATTGCCATGCTCCACTTCAGAACTACACCTATAGAAACAGGCTTCCCGTCACCAGCAGAGATCATGTTTGGCAGACAAGTGAAGACGACTCTGCCAAGCCATCATCTGTCCAAATTCTTCAAGATGCAGGAGACACTGCTTGAAAAACGGGAGAATGAAGATAATGCATGACCAACATGCAGGGGCAGAACTACCTCAGCTACATGTAGGACAAAAGGTCAGGATCATACACCCCACAATGAAAACATGGTTGCCTGCAGAGGTGTCCAGAGTGTGCAGTGAGCCTAAGTCCTACAAGATTACAACATCTAGTGGAGCGGTGTTGAGAAGGAACTGAAGCACATTGAGAGAGGTGTGCAGCCCTCCAGTTGCACACAGCGGACTCGAGGGAGCACGCTCCGATGGTGGGGGTTTGACAGATCAACAGGATGGCAGCCAGTGTACTGACAACATGCCTGTAAACCCAAAACAGCCAAGGATGGCATCCCCAGAAGGTTATACAATAACCAGATCTGGAAGAGTTGTCAAACCACCAAAACGATATGTGGACTACTAAGCTTCTATACTTGTAAAGTTCATAATCTCTATCCATGTTTTAAATAATTTTGATGTTATTTAATTTTATATGTTCTTACTTTTAGCATACGGGACGTATCTTTGGAAAGCAGGGGGATGTTGTGTGATTGCCTTTAAGAATGATATCCCTTTAAGATCTTAGTATGCTAATGAGCTGAGTACCAGGATGCAGTCATGTGACTACATGCCAGTCTCACTCTGTAACTGGAACACCAAGAGGCAAATCCTGTAAATAGTTGGCTCTGCACTGTACATACTTGTTAGCTGTTAATAAATCTGTTTGAGATCTTCAATCAACTGAACTTCACGCATCTCATTTATGTTGCATCAGATAACATAAAAAACTTCTCATTACATTTAGGGCCTAGGCAGGAGAAGGCTGAGATGCCAATGCTGCAGCAATGAAAATCGGGACTCATGAGAGGCCAGAACTGAAGAACTGAACAGAATTCTTGAAGAGTTGTAGGGCTGGAAGAGATTATAGTGATACAAAGTGGAATAACTGTGGAGGGATTTGAAAATAAGGATGGGAACTTTAAAATCATGGCATTGGTGGACTGGGAGCCACTGTAGGTCAGTGAGCACAGGGGTGACATGTGAAAAGGATTTTGTGCGAGTTAGGATATAGGTGACAAAGTTTTGAAAGTGAGCTGAGCTCTAACAGAATATTATATTTTTAAGATTTTTTAATAAAAAGTTTTTGTTATTCGTTCACAGGTTGTTGGTGTTGCTGTTATTTAAGGAGTTTTAGGATTTTGACCCAGCAACGATGTAGGAACAGTGATATATTTCGAAGTCAGGATGGTGACTTGTAGGGGAACTTGTAGGTGGTGTTGTTCTGATGTGCTGCTGCCCTTGGCCTTTTAGGTGGTACAGGTCTCAGGTTTGGACAGTGCTGCCAAAGAAACCTTGGCGAGTTGCTGCAGTACACCTTGTAAATGATATACATTGCAGCCACGCTACACCAATGATGGAGGGAGTGAATGTTTAAGGTGGTGGATGGGCTGCCTATCAAGTGGGCTACTTTTCCAGGATGGTGTTGAGTTTCTTGAGTAATGTTGGAGTTGCACTCATCTAGACAAGTGGAGAGCATTCCATCACACTCATGACTTGTGCCTTGTAGGTGGCGGCTAGGCTTTGAGAAGTCAGGTGGTGAGTCGCTCACCACAGAATACCCAGCCACTGACCTGCTCTTGTAGCCACCATTTTTATGTGACTCGTCCAGTGAAGGTTTTGGTCAATGCTGACCCCCTCCCCGCCCCCCGGGATTTTGATGGTGGGCAATCAATGATGCTAATGCTGTTAAATGTCAAGGGGAGGTGGTAAGACTCTCTCTTGTTGGAGATGGCCATTGCCTTACTTGCCACTTACCAGTCTAAGTCTGAATGTTGTCCAGGTCTTGCTGCTTATGGGCATGGATTGCTTCATTATCTGAGGAGTTTTAAATGTGCAATTGTCAGTGAATGTCTCCACTTCTGACCTTATGATTTAACTGCCCATCTTTTCCATCATAGAATGGTATGTGATCAGGGAGGACCCAAGATACATTTAAAATAGCTGAAGCATGAGAAGATTTTTTTTCTGCTATGTATAATCCCTAAAGAAAACAATCGCAAGGTTCTAATGGAAGTTTTTGAATACCTCATAATCATGTCTAGAAGTAGTATTCAGACTAAAAGAGAAAGATAAACCTAGCAATCCCATTTAGGTCATCTAATTAGGAATCCAAAGGAGAAAAGATAAAGGTAATTGAATTACCTGATCCTTACCATGGATTAATTGTGTCAGCTCTGGCTCAGTTGGAAATACCCATGCCTCTGAGGTTGTGGGTTCAAACCCCACTTGAAAACCTGTCAACTGTGTCAGAAGTGTCAGCCATGGTCCAGTGGCATCACACTTGCCTCTGAGTCAGTAGGTGTGGGCTCAGGTCCCAATTAAAGAGGAGCACAACATCTAAGTTGACACTCTGGCGCAGTACTGAGGGCGTGCTGTGCTGTCGGAGGTGCTGTTTCTTGGATGAGATGTTAAAAAGAGGCCCCATCTGCCCTCTCAAATGGAAATAAAAGATCCTGTGGCACTATTTGGAAGAAAAGCAGGGGAGTTACTGTCAATGCCCTGGATAACATATATCCCTCAACCAACATCACTAAAACACAGGTAATCTGGTTAACATCACATTGCTGTTGGTTGGGCCTTTGTGCAATTTGGCTTGAATTGATTATTGTGTTTACACATGTAATCATGATTGCACTTATAAATATTTAGTTGACTCTGAAGTACATTGAGATGTTCTGAGGGTGTGATAGATAGCTATATAAGTTCAAGTTCTTTAATTTGGGGCGGCACAGTGGCGCAGTGGTTAGCACCGCAGCCGCACAGCTCCAGTGACCCGGGTTCAATTCCGGGTACTGCCTGTGTGGAGTTTGCAAGTTCTCCCTGTGTCTGCGTGGGTTTCCTCCGGGTGCTCCGGTTTCCTCCCACATGCCAAAAGACTTGCAGGTTGATAGGTAAATTGGCCATTATAAATTGCCCCTAGTATAGGTAGGTGGTAGGGAAATATAGAGACAGGTGGGGATGTGGTAGGAATATGGAATTAGTGTAGGATTAGTATAAATGGGTGGTTGATGGTCGGCACAGACTCGGAGGGCCGAAGGGCCTGTTTCGGTGCTGTATCTCTAAAAAAAAATTATACCTCGAGAGGTTGAATTGTGAGGAAGGGGCAAGTAAGTATCAGAATTGAGCAAACAAATAATCCAAACTACTATTCATTTTCTTTCCCCTCCCTGAAGGTAAATATTCATCCAGATATACTGTATCATGGGGGGGATCAAAGTTGTCCATCAGCCACTCTCATACCTCCTAAAGTTTGGTTCAGAGCAACATTGGTGAAGGCCTGATAATCTGTTAGCTGCTTGCGTTGGCCAAGTATCACATGGGACCAGGGAGAATTTAGAGAGATTTAGGTCAATTTCTCTTTATCTTTACCTCTGTTTCTTGTATATCAGATACCTGAAATAAATAAAACAAAATAAGTTGTTGGTCACCTAGTGTTCTATTGCCAACAATCAGGTGCAGGGAAAAATGAAAAAAGCTGCACAATTATTTCCAAAGAGGACTTTTAAAAGTTTAAGCGAAATACTGCAGATGCTGGAACTCTGAAACAAAAACAAAGAAGTGGAGAGAACAGACAAGTTGATGTCTTAGTGTTGTTCTGAAGAAGGGTTTACAGGAGAAACTTCAACTTGCCTGTTCTCTCCACAAATGCTGAAAGACATTTGAGTTTCCAGCAAATGCTGTTTTTATTTCAATGGATAAAATTTTGCTTCTTAGTAGGGAGCTAAACAAGTTGGAGCCAAATGACAGTGTGAGGTAGTCCAAAATGGAGCCCTGCAGACAAAGCTCGTATTACAATCGGAGGGTTAGTATACCTTAAGCTAGAAAGAAGTGCTTCAAAGCTTGTAGGTTGAACTAATAGTTAAGGAGAAAACAATAGACATTGTTAGTCCTTCTTATTGGTGGTTGACAGCAATACCTGTTAGCATGGAGCACCCAAGTGAAACAGGTGAAGAGAATTGCCATGAACTGAATACAGATTCGAGAAAGGGAACACAGTATGGAAATAGGGTGAAGACTATATTGGTGGGACTGAGCCTGTGGAGCTCTGAATGTGAGGACAGGATATTAAGTATTGAGGACAGGGACGGTGCTGCAAAAGTCATTTTCATTAACTGAACAAGAACTGAAAATAGCACACAGAAATGGTAGATGGTACCACAGGAGATGTATGCCTTCAGGCAAAGGAAAATAAGGGAAGTCTTCCTCAGTCTGTGGAGGTAGACAAGTCAGAGTATGAATGGTGACTGATACACCAGATCCATAGCTGATACATAGGCCAATTTGATGGGAGAGGCAGAAGATTCACTAGCCTTTCAAATGTAGTCAGATAAAAGTATATAAAAGAAACATAAGTAAATATAGAGATGTGTAGAGTCATGAATACTGCCTAAAAAAGCAACTTTAAAAGAATTTAATCAAGTTTAGCTCCATGAAAACACACAAACTTTGAGTGATGTATGCAGCCAATTGTGCATCAGAACTCTGTTCTAAGGCGTTATAAAAACACGGATTATAGAACAGTAGAGTGTGGTGTAGCCCTCTTATGACAGAACTACAATATGTTGGGACTCTCAGTGTCCTGAAACCTGTCTTAATTGCAGAGTAGGGTGAATTCCACAGATCCAGTTGTAGCCTAGAGAACGGTACATGTGCAGTTATTTAAAGTCACAATGGTAGCTTTCACTTTCTGGCTGCAGACCTTCCGCAATGATCAAAGAGGGCCTGTGTGCAGACCAGCAATTCTGGCCTATATGTGCAAGCTGATGGCTCATTCTGCTCACAGTCAGAAACCACAGTGAATTATGCCTTTGGCAGAAAGCAATTACATTTCCTGGTTACCTATGGCAGAATAAGCAATCAGGTTCAGATGGTTCTCCACACCTTCAAAGGCAGTGGTTGCACTGTTGCCTTTACATTACAGATAAGGTCACCAAAATTAGGGTTCAGCCCATAGTGCTAGAAGGTACATTGTGAAAGAAAATTTGAAAGCTAAACTAAGATAATAAGCATTATATAATAATTCTGCATTGAAGAGGGAGTTATGGTTACAATTCTAATAAGTAAGTCCAGATATTTTAATAACTATGTATAAGAAACTGGCAGTCACTTTAAATTTTAATTACTGCTGCTATCAGTATTCAGCTTCTGCGAACAAGATCCATGGCTTTCATATTCAATTAAAGAGACAGGATATTCTTCCTATGTAAGTATGTTTGGCTTGCAAGAGCGGAGATTGCGGCATAGTGGTAATGTCACTGGACTAGTAATCCAGAAGACCAGGCTAATGCCCTGAGTCATGGGTTCAAATCCCACCATAGCAGCTGGTGGAATTTAAATGTCATTAATCAATAAAAATCTGTAATTGAAAGCTAATATGGTACCACGAAACTATCATCAATTGTCGCAAAAAACCCATCTGGTTCACTAATGTCCTTTAGGGAAGGAAATCTTAGCTGTCCTTCCCTGGTCTGGCCTATATGTGACTCCAGACCCACAGCAATGTGGCTGACTCTTAACTGCCCACTGAAATGGCCCAGCAAGCCACACAGTTTGAGGGCAATTAGGGATGGGCAACAAATGCTGGCCTGCCAGTGATGCCCACATTCCATGAAAGAATTAAAGAAAACATTAAAGGTATATGTACTTCAACTGAGAACTATTTGGAACAGTGACTTACTTTGTTCTGCAATTAGTCCATTTGGTAAAAAAGAGTCTTCATCAGGCCAACAGGACTGTCTATACCAGTCAAGTTCCCTACTGTCTTCAATTTCTCTGGGCACTACCAAATGACATCAAGTGACCTTTGCCACATTCATCAGGCAGCTGCTCACCATTGCATCAAGAAGGTTACTGATATTCTATTTAGCTCATGTCCCTCCCATTGGAACCAGAGAAACAGATAGAGATGCAATGTTTCCACATATGCAAAGATCAGTTGACAGAATGCTTGTGCCGCTAAAAGCATTATATGACAGCCCCCTCAATTTTATAAACAGGAAAGGTTTTCATTCTATTTGTGTCCAACTACAGTGCAACACCAACCACCTTACAGTGTGTATTAAAGCCAGATATCCAAGAAGCTGTCTTAATGCTTTCATCATTCAACAATCTACCATAACACCATGTATCCAGATAACAACAACAACATATATTTACATAGTGTCTTTAATATAATAAAATGTCCCAAGGCGCTTCACAGGAATGTTAGCAGCCAAAATTTGACACCTAGCCACATAAGGAGGTATTAGGATAGATGACCAAAATCTTGGTCAAAGTGGTTTTAAGTAGTATCTGAAAGGAGGAGAGAGAGGTTGAGAGGCAGAAAGTTTTAAGGAGGCTATTCCAGAGCTTAGGGCTTAGACCGCTGAAGGTATGGCCACCAATGGAAGGGCGAAGGAAATTAAGGATGCACAAGAGGCCAGAATTGAAGGAGCACAGATATCTCAGAGGGTCATAGGCCTGAAGGAGATTACAAAGATAGAATGGGGCAAGGACATGGAGTGACTTTAAAACAAGGATGTGAAGTTTAAAATCAAAGTTTCAAGATTGGGAGCCAGTATAAGTCAACAAACACAGGGATGATGGATGAAAGGGACTTAATGTGAGTTAGGATATGGGCAGCAGAGTTTTGGATGAGCTTAACTTTACACAGGGTGCAAAGATGGGATGCCGGCCAGGAGAGCATTGAAATAGTCAGGTTTAGAGGTAACAAAGGCATGGGTGAACGTTTTAGCAGCAGATAATCTGAAGCAGGGCCAGAGATGGTGGGTTGGAAGTAGGCAGTCTTGGTGATGGAGAGGATATGAGTTTGAAAGCTGACCTCAGTTCAAATAGGATGCCAAGGTTAAGAATAGTCTGGTTCAGCCTCAGACAGTGGCCATGGCAAATACTGGAATCAGAGGCTAGGAAATGGAGTTAGTGGCAAGTCTAAAGACAATGGCTTTGCTCTTCCCAATATTTCATGGGAGGAAATTTCTGCTGATCCAATATTGATGTTGAACAAGCAGTGTGAAAAATCAGATTCAGTGGACGGATCAAGAGAGGTGATGGTGAGACAAAGTGGGATGTCGTCAGTGTACGTGTGGAATCTGACATTGTGTTTTCACATGATGTCATGATGTGGAGGGGCAGCATTTAGATGAGAAACATAGCGGGGCCAAGGATAGATTGTTGGGGGACTCCAGAGATAACAGTGTGGCAATGGGAAGAGCGGCCATTGCAGGAGATTCTTTGGTTATGATTGGATAAATAAGAATGCAGCCAAGCATGTGCAGTTCCACCTAGCTGGCCAATGGAGTTTACTGGTGATCACAATTATTGTCTGCAGTCGTTGCTTATGACTCCAATAAGCCTTCCACAGTTGGAGGGGGACTATAGATCCGATGAGGCTCACGGGACTACAAGAAATTGAGCAGACGATAAGGATTTTTGAGTTCCATTTAGGTGCCTCGATTAATCTGGTGGAGCCCTGCAGTATAGCCCAGCCAGAGTCTCAGAGATCATTGTAGCTTGCTGTGTTCTGCACAATATTACAACAGAGAGAGGCTTGCTTCCTCTGGAAGCTCAAAGTGATGATGAAGAGATGGTGGACGACTTCTGTCCCCACAGGGTGAGGAGGGTGCACAGAATGAGAGAATGTGGAACAGCATAGCCAGCAGACAGGGAAAGGATGAACATTTGATAATAAATAAATGAAATAAAATGATTTCACATTTGCCTCCTTTCACCCACACCCTTGCAAAGTTCCTTATTGTAAAAGACTTGCACCAAGTTTCTTCATAAGGTAGAGGTCTACATTTCCTGCTATCATCCAACCCCTCAAAACTTGAAAACACATACATAAATAAACCTAAGCGTTCTATGTGCACAAGGTATGCTTATTTTACAGAACAGCATTCACCAAAAAAATGCCAAAACTCCCAATTGCCCTTTCTACAACTAATTCTTAACACCATGTCTATCCTCTGTGCTAGCAAACATACTTGCACATGCTCCTAATCCACTCCTCCAAGGTGTTCCCTGAGTGAGATGAGGTTGAGCAGTGGGTGATTTGGATGGTTCTCTTGGCGTGTTAGAAGTTGAAAGTACTCTTGTCTCAGATAAGCTGCTGTCTCAGAGGAACCAGCCTCTGGAAACTGTTCTGTTGTTGTGTCAAGGGGCCTCAGGCCCATGTCTTAGGCTCCCTCCTCATATCTAATGAGGGGACCTTAACTAAGCAGATCAATGCCACTCTCTGGAGAGTGAGTGACACCTGTGTCCACTCTGTGTATTTCACTTTGCTGGTTAAAGGCTCAAAAATGCTTCTGGTCAGTGTCATTACAAACTAAATAGTCCCAACCAGGTCTTGGAAGTCCTATGCAAGTGCAGCATTCTTGCTGCCCGTGAAGCAGTGGTAGCTGCCACTCTGGAAGCTGCTCCTGGCACCATAATGCTTCAGAAATCTCCTGAGCTGTCACTGTCTCCAGGGTGTTCTGCAAGCTGTGGGAAACTTCCTGCAATCTGTTGCAGATGTTAGTAGTCCTTTCATGCTATTTGTCAACCATCTCAACCATATGCGTGGAAACTGCCTCCATATGAGACTGATAAACCCCAATCATAGCTCTCTTGAACACTGGATCTCTGAGATCTGGGTCTCTAGGTTCCTCAGTCAAGGACAATCAAGTAACCACCATCCAAGAAGGAATGCTGTCTTTCTCTCCTCTATTTCCAGGTTCTCATTCCCACTAGTGCTCCATGTTACACCCATTGATAGCCCTCACTAACTATTTTCTCCTCAGTGGGTGTCTCTGGGATGGTGCTTGCACAGACAAGATGTTATGATGTAGTTAATGATGAAGTGGCAGGAATTGTGGGTCTGGATGTGCTTGTGTAGTCACTGGAGTGGTCAATCTCTTCCTCTAAGGCACCACCTATGATGCGAAACATAGAGGAACATGTTTAGTTGTACACATAATGACAGTCCCCTTCAAATAAATAGTTGAGTGTAAGGATATTTCAATACTTTGACAAAACACATGAGCCCTTGTATGATAAACCAGTCGCAGTCTTTACAAATCTTCTGTTGATACCTCACGTCCAATCTCACTATCTCCCATAGCCTCTCCTGTCTATCTGCCTATGACTAAGATCTCCACTTTCTGATGCTCTACTATTGTATTTCCAATCTTATTGGTGAGGGTAAGGTTTTCATTTTGAGGGTGGGAAGACAATGTTTGAGATATGTACATTCCATGGACACGTGCCTCAAATGAGCATATACATCCCATGATGAGACGATCAATTTAAATGAAGTGTCTTAAAAGCTTAGCAGAAGCCTTTATGGCAGGCTATAAGAGAGGACAAAAATAGTTGCTAGTTAAGATGGCACTTGGACCAACACAGGGGAATAATCTACTTGACCTCATGCTCATCATTCTACCTGTCATAGATGCATCTGTCCCTGACAGCATTGGTAAGAGTGATCACCACAAAGTCATGTGGACACAAAGTCCCATCCTCACCCTGAGGATACCCTCCATCATGTCATGTAGCACTACTCCATGTTAAGTGGGAAAAATTAAGGACAGATCTAGCAGCTCAAAACTGTGCATCTATAAGGTGCTGTGGACCATTAGCAGCAGCAGAATTGTATTCAACCACAATCTGTAATCTTGAGGCCCTGCAGATCTATGATTACCATCAAGATAGCGGATCAACCCTGGTTCAATAAGGAATGTAGAGTAGAATACTGGGAACACCTTGAGGCCTACCTGCAAACAAAGTACTAACTTAGTGAAGCTACAACACATACATGAAAATCCGTGACAGTAGTATGTTATAAATGGAGCTAAGTGATCCCGCATCCAACAGATCAGGTCAAAGCTCTGCAGCCCTGCTACATCCAGTCATGAATGGTTGTGGGCAATTAAGCAACTAATGGGAGGAGCAGGCTCCATGAAATATCCATTATCAATAATGTCAGAGCCCAACAAGTGTTTGCAAAACATAATGCTGAGACATTTGCAACCATCTTTGGCAAGAAGTTCCTTGTCAGCCTCTCCTGAGGTCCCACCATCACAGCTGCCAGTCTTCAACTGACTTGATTCATTCTATGTGACATCAAGAAATGGTTGGGTGCACTGAATACAGGAAAGGTTATGTACCTGATAATATCATGAATGTAGTGCTTACAATCTGTGTTCCAAAACTAACCACAGCCCCAGCCAAACTGTTTCAGCAAGCTACAATATTGAAATCTATCAAAGAATGTGGAAAATTGCCCAGCTTTGTTCTTCCCAGAAAAAATTAGACAAATCCAATCTAGCTGATTACCAAATCATACCAGTTGGCAATTATTGCCCTTCACTTAACGCCCTGAGAATGTGGTAGTGGACCTTCTTCCTGAACCATTATAGTCCATGTGATAATGGCACTCCCACAACGCTGTTAGATAGGAGTTTGACCCAGTGACGATGAAGAAACGGTGATATGTGCCCGAGTCAAGATAGTGAGACTTGGAGGTGATGGTGTTTCGATGGACGTGCTGCCTCTGTCCTGTAATGAGTTATTTTATGTTGTCTGATGCAACATAAATGAGAAGCGTGGAGTCCAGTTGGTTGAAGATCTCAAACAAGTTTATTACATTTAAACTATTTTACAGTACAGAGCAAACTATTGTCATGCAGGCCCCCACCTGCCAAGAATGAGGCATACCTTATTTTGCCACATGGACATTAAAAAGTTAAAATGTTGCTGGGAAGAAAACAGGACCTATCACAAGGAATTGCCGGGCCCCTTGCCGGAAAGACCTTTTTTGCATACCATCAGACAGTGCTGGACAAAGGACCTAATCCCTGCTTCTCCAATACACAGAAGACCTGGTCAGACCAGTTTAGTCACATGACTAACTGGCTGTTTGAATTTGAACTTGCCACAGAGTGTTTGAAACTCAGAAGGCTGTTTGCTCCTGAAACTGAAAAGATCTCTCTCCTGTCTGCTCCCATCTCTCTATCACAGAACTGAAGATCCATTGAAGACACATGAACCCCAAGAGAGAAAAGTCTCCTACAGTGAACAAGGTTTAAGAAGAATACTGGGCCCCAACGAAAAGCAAGAATTATCTATAAAAGGACTACAGTGAGCTTGAAGCACAGTAACAAGAAACTCTTCTGATATTGCCTCAAACCTCTCAATTTAATTTTTTCTCCTGCTGTTTTTTGACTCTATTTGCATGTGTGTATCGTGTATGCAAGCTAGCGTAGGCTGCGGCATGCATCCGTAGGTGTTAACTGAATTACAGTTTAACTTTAAGGTTTAATAAATTTCACTTTTCTTCTTTAAATCTAATAAAGCCTGTTTATGCTCATTTCTTTGCCTTATAATTGGAAAGTGGTGAACAAAGATTCACCAAGCGGGAGCTCAAAACATTGTGTTTAAAAATTAAACCCTGTTACAATAAGACCAGGTAAAGACTGAAAGGGACCCCCAGACACCTTTCGCACCTGGTCATAACACTATTTACAGAACCTTACTCTGGGTGTTACAGTTGCAGAGTGACTCTAGCTCTGAGTCACATGACTACATTCTGGTACTTAGCTCATCAGCATACTAAGATCTTGAAAAGACATCACTCTTAAAGGCAATCATACAACATCCCTCTTCTTTCCAAAGATAAGTGTCGTATGGTAAATATAAAAACACATAACATTGGATAACATCAAAATTATTGACACAGGTATAGAGATTATGAACTTTACAAGTACAGAGATTCAAAAGTCCATATATCCTCTCGACGGTTTAACAACTCTTGCTTGGAGAATTTGCGTCTCAGCTGTTGCTGTTTTTTTTTAGGTTTCTCCCTTTCTGCATTCTGTTTCTGTTCTTCTGCCTTCGTCCTGCTAACATACTCTTTTGCTTTGAGAGGTCTTGAGGCCTTGTCATTCTTGAAAAGTTCTGGCACCGCATCTCGAACAGCCAACAGACAATGCTTAAACTCACTGCATGTCCTTCGCCTTTCCTTATCCTCCGCGTCTGAAGGCTTGGGGCTCAAGATCGAGGACTAGTTGGGGGAAGAGTACTTGGTCTCATGGAGGTATCTGTCTATTCTGGCTCATGGTATTGGTGGTTCTCTAGAGAGCAGAAGTGAAGGTGCAGCATAGTTGTGATGTTGCTGTGTTTCCAGACTACACCATTTGATGCTGATCAGAGTGTGCGAGCAGGTTTCGGTCCTTGGAGATTTCCCCTTGGCAATGCTCCCCACTGCCAGCCTTTGCTTCTCAGTGGTTGCAATGTGAATCTCTTCTTTTGAGTCGCTGGAGCGCAAAGAGACACTGCCTTCTGAGTCGCTGGAGAGAGAAGAGACACTGCCTGTTGACACAGAACTTTCACCATCTGAATATGGATCTTCATTCTCTTGGTGTAGTGTCTCTGAGAAAAGGCTGATACTCTCCAAACCAGAACTACTGAGATCCTGGAGGAACTGTAACTCAATGCGGATACGATTGGTTTCTTCTGCTGCAATGGGTACCTTGGTGACCTTGTGGATGGTTATGATGTTGAGGTCCTTACACACTGGTAGTCCTGCCACTGCTGGTCTGCTTGTGTCTACTAGGTCTACTAGAATGTTTGTGGTTTCCATGCTGACTTGCCATAGCTGCATTGCATTGTTAGTGTGCCACTGCAAGGGATGGATGACCCGTTGTATGCAGATAACTTGGCAGTTGATGGCGGTATCATTAATTTCCAATGACTCCGGTACATATCTTTGAGGATTCGGACTGGTAGGATATTTGCACTAGCGCCGGTGTCAATCTTGACCCCGAGTGTATATTTGCCAGCTTTCTTTGGGCACATGATGTTAATAGTAGCAAAAGCTTCCAGTTGTTTGACTTCATCAACGTGATGTGTTAGGTTCACAATGTGGAAAGCCTGTTCATTTTCTGGCTGAGAATTACTCCTCGTTGAATCTTGTCTCAGGTCTGTTTTTCTGTGGACTTCATGTATCGGCTTGCATTTATGCAGGCCTCTGGTGCTTTCCTTGCTGCTCTTGCTCTGTTGCTGCCCCTATCTTCTGTTTGTGTCCTGCTGCAACTTTTGGGTGTGTCTTTGGAGCCAGATTTCTTGCACAGGCGGGCCCAGTGTCCTTTTGCACTGCATGCCTTGCACAGGACATGAAATGCAGGGCAATTTCACTGTGAGTGGGACAGATCACACTCACCACACAGCTTGTTTGATCTTTTTGACCTAGTTATGGTGCCAATATTGTTGGCTGCAACTAGTGCTTGCAGATGCTGCTGTCCAGCTACAATGACTTCATATTTCCTTCCATCTTCCAGCAGTGTATCAATACTGTGAACTTTCTTTTTTCCCCCAAGAGGTCTTACTGAAATGCTTCAATGGGTGTTGATACAATCACCAGTTCCATTATTCAGTCCGACAGCTCAGTTTCTGAGAAGTTGCATTTGTTGCCCTTACCATGGCATCTAATGACAAACTGGTCTATTGATTCCTGTGATTCTGTGGCTGTTGCCTGTAGAACATCAATTCCAGCGATGAATTCTAAAATTCACTCATAATCAGAGCTGATTTTCTAGCATTTTCCATATCTTTGTGGGATCTTTCTGGTTCTCGTCAGATAGTCCTGAGGTGTTGATTCTGTGTAATTCTTTATTTCCAACTGCTATTAGTATTTTTACAGCCTGTTTTTTCTGGTTGTCCAATCACTTGCTCTGTGAAGAATAACTGCATTCTTTGTTTGAACAGTTGAAACTCGGATTGGCTATCCAAGGCCTTTCGGTTCATGCTGGGAAATTTGATATCCATATTTCTGCTGTTCTTTTGCTTTCAAACTTGCTTTAAGACTTGTTCTATTACTCTGCACTATTTCTCTTTAAGAGACTGGTATTTATACTACTGCTTTGATTGACAGGAGCAGGTGTTTGCTAGTGCTGTGTGTTTATCTTGCTTCCAGCATTTAAGCCTGTTTTGTTTACACAGCTGTTCAATAGGCAGTTCAATTGGGGTTTTTTAAAGAGTTTTTTATGTTCTTCAGACTGGAGTGGTTTTAATGGTTTTTTTTACTGTGGCGTTGAATGGAAGCTCTCATACACAGTTGTTTAATGGTTTTTTTTAAATTTGGCTGCATGGATGAAGGCTCTGCAGTGGTCTGGGTTTTCCTGCTTTTTTTCTAATGAACGCCACCTGTAATGGCACCGACCAAGAACAGCTTGGAAAAGAAATCGGGTCTTCCCCAGTTTTTTTCTAAAATTTTTAAGCACTTCAGAGCTTTTTTTTTTAAAAGCAGTGTCCCTCAACCATCGGCACAATGACTCACCTGATTTCCTTGCGGCCTGTCATTCTCTGCTCTGTCTTCTACAGCTTGAGGTAAGTTCTTTTTGCCTTCACTGTTTGAGCTAGTACTATTCTTGAACTTTCTCTCTATTAGATGTCGGATAGGTCATTTTCAGAGCTGTTTTAAATGTGGTCTTCAACCTCAGACTTTGTCTTCTCATCACCTTTATGTTGTCTGATGCAACTTAAATGAGATGCATGGAGTCCAGTTGGTTGAAGATCTTGAACAGGTTAATTACAGCTGAACTATTATACAGCACAGAGCAAACTATTACAGAACCTTACTCTGGGTGTTACACTTGCAGAGACTCTGGCTCTGACTCACATGACTGCATCCTGATACTTGACTCATTAGCATACTAAGATCTTAAAGGGGCATCACTCTTAAAGAAAATCATACAATATGTCCTTCCAGGTGTAACTTCCTCCAGCCCACTAACACCCTGAACTCTTTGTTCCTCCAACTCTGGCTGCTTGTACATCCAACTTTTGCCTGACGATTGGCAACCATGTCTTTAACAATCTAGGCCTCATGATCTAGAATTTCCTCTCAAAACTCCTCCCTTTTTGACCTTCCGAATAACTCTTTTCCTAGCCGTTTTTGTCTGAATACATCTTTGTAATTTACCAAGGAGATGGTCACTATAATCTGCCAGCTGCTGCAGCCCAAACTGCAGCATCGGAGCAGGGTGAGGACAGCATTGCCCGTGACTGTGAAGGTGGAGGTGTCCATGAACGTTCATGCATCTGTTTCTTTCCAGGCTAGAGCAGGCAATATTCGCAACATCTCCCTGTTTGCCATCCACTGTTGCATAAGGGAGGTCATTGAGGCTGTGTATGCAAAGAGAGCTGAATATGTTTCATTCTCTCTTGCCAGAGAGAAGTAGGCAGAGTGAGCACATGGCTTTGCCAGGACTCCAGGATTCCCCATGGTTTAGGGTGCCATGCATGTCACCTTGCAAGTGCCTCTTGTAAATTCTGAGATGTACTTCAATTGAAAGGGATTCCACTCCCTCAACATCCAGCTGGTATGTAACCATATTCAGAGTTCTGTAGCAACCATTCAGAGTATCATGCAATTGAATGCCCAGAATCCTGGCAGCAATATTGATGCCTTCCTCCTGCACCAGTCCACTGTACCATCTGCATTTGAGCCATCATGAGAAAACAAACAGAGGGTGGCCACGAGTCCACAAGGTCTCTTTACTGAACACCTGGCTCATGACCACTGTGCTCAACCCACGCATACGTGGCCAGCATGCATATAACAAAAGCCATGCTGCCACATGAAATGTCATTGAGCACACAATTGGTGTGCTTCAGCAACACTTGCATTGCCTGGATGGCTCCGGAGGAGTCCCGTAGTTCTAACCAGAGCCTGTGTAACAATTTGTCCTGGTCTGCTGCATCCTTGCCACCAGGTTTACGGCGAGCATCTGAGGAGGAGGAGGAGGAGCACCAGGAGCAGGAGCAGGAGCAGGAAGGGAGGAGGCAACCAATACATCTTTTTGGCTGGGCTGCCGATGATCAGCTCATCCGACTACAGTCCCAGTGAAAACAACCCCAATTCCCTGTTCACCTTACCTTCCCTCTGTTGCGTCCTCTTGGCCTCAATACTGAAATAAAAGCCACCACAAAATAAGCATTCCAAACCAATTTTATAAATCAAACTACACAATATTCCATACAAAGTCAATTAATCACCTTTGTACATTCCATTTGCCTTTGTTTGTCCTAGTGCTAATGCTATCCCAGTGGTTGCAGCATGGATGGTGGAAGGCTACTGACTTTCAGTGGAGGAAACTGTAATGACCTTGAGCAACTTTGGCCCTAGTAGGCCCAGCTTTAGGCTGCATAACCTCAGCATTGGCGGCAGCAGTCTGGGTAACAGCAAGGTGACTGGTGCAGTAGAAATGGTAAGAGAGTGAGTACTGTCATCCTGAGAGAGGACAGCAACTTCATGCCTCATAAAGCCACTGTCACTCCAACAGGGCATCCATCACCTCAGCTATCCCAGCAATGTGTTGATGGACTGGTATGAGACCCTAAAGCCTCTTTGCACACCGATATCTGCAACTGTGTTGGTAGCAGTCTGAGCTTGTATGGCCGCAAGCTGAGCTTGCATGATTTCAGTCTGAACTATCACTGCAGCACTCAGATGTTGGGGTGCTTTGCTCCTGCTGCAATAAAGCAAAGACATTGGCCATCAGATACAGCGTCATGGTTGTGTCTGCAAGTGTGCGAATGGAGTTGGCCACCACATCCATGCTGGGAAGGATGGATTCCAAGCTCTGCACAAAGCCCTGGGCCAAGTTGGTGCTGGCCTCCACCGTGCTCCTTGACATTGACTGCAAGCTTTCTGGCAGGCCTGCCAATCCACCAAACATCTCAGTGTGCACACCCGTCAGCCTTTTTCTGTAGGCCACCCCATTGGCCTCCTCAACTGAGTCCTCTGCAGCAGAGCTCGTGTGCGCCCTTGCTTCCGGTGAGCGGACACCTCTGCTTCCCTGGCTGCAGGAGACTCATGCCTGGTCTCTCACCACATGCAGATTCCGCACCACCCAACCCCCCCACCCCACAAAGCTACCCTCTAGAGTACATACGGTGTCAGAGACACTGTCTTCTTTTTTCCACCTCCTTCTCTTCCATCACCACCTGACCAGGTTGCAATTCTTGAGTGTCTGAAAGGAGAAGAGCGCAGGGGTGGGGTTGTGGTGAGGGAGGAGGGAAAGCAAAAGGTGCACGCTTACACTATCTGCAGCTTATAAATCGGAAAAGATTGTGGGATGAGGGGGAAGTGGGATGTAGAAGGAGGACTAGTTATGAGCATACCGTCATCTTCAATAGTTTCAGCACCACCAATGGCCACGGCCTCAGTCATGTCTGCTTCAAAGATGGCTAGTACCATGGAGATGCAGGCAAGCCTGTCCCTGGCTGGTTAGCTGCTGCTGCATCTGGTTAAATGGCACCTTGTCCTGGAAGAGAAAGGGAAGTGGGTCAGTGAGTGTGGTACAATCTGTTTAGGTGGTGTGGCTGTCATGATTGAATAGCTGACTGTGCAAGCTGTGAGATGTGGGTATGAGGCTTGCAGCAGTGCAAAATGTATGAGGATAAGGTGACGCAAATGCATGTTAGGTTTGAGTCATGATTGACAGTGATTATTTGTAGGTGAGTAATGGGTTGTGATGCATTGAGCAGTGTGTAAGCCTAGTGGGGCATTTGGTGGGGTATGGAATATGAAGCTGCATTTACTGACCTTAACCACTCGTGTGAGGTCATTGAACTTTTTCCAGCACTGCATCCGCATCTTTAGGGTTACATTTGTGTTCTGCCTGCATTGGAAGCAACTGGAGCAGGTTAATCATGCATCACAATCCCCGTGCCGTTTTGAGAACTTATCGGATTTCGCGGCCATAGTGATTTTATAAAACCTCTTTTGTAGCTTGTAGTCTAAGTCATGGTCTGATAGACAATTTTTCTGCCACTCCCCGAAGTTTGAGAGATCACAGGGCTCGTGATATATCCAGGAAGCCAAAAATGGCATCAAGAGTTTCTGTTGGACCTCTGGCCTCACTGCATTACCAGATATTGGGTGTGTAAAGGGACACTTCATTTCATAGGAAGCAAGGTTCATTTACAGGAGTGGTCTTTGGCACTGAACACAAGAGAAATATCTGAGTAAAAATACAAAAACAACAGAATCTGGCACCAGCATCAAGACTTAGTCAATCGTGCTATAATGTAAGGGAGGAAAAGCTCTTGAAATGTAGAGAGGCAACAAACATCACATTCCCGTCTCAATATTTGAAGGCTGTTTTAAAATTAAATACAAAAGTTATGGGACACTCCAATTCTAACAGGTTGCCTTTGTTCTGTAAATGTTGACGTATCACTGTCTATCTCCATTTACAACCCATATAACAATTCATGTCTAATGCAATCAGCCAGCATTTTATAAAATGAAAGTCTTGATAAAATAATCTCCATTTAAATAATCCCTCTAATTAAAGAAAACTCCCTTTTCACAAGAAACTTGTCCATTGAAAAATATTTTCTCTCCCTACTTAAGTCACCCAAACTATACGTCAGCAATGAACAAAGGACCTCTGTCACTGGGGACTCTGATACCCATGCCCCTGAAGTCTCCATGTGCTCCAAACTGAACTGCATCTCATATCGAGAAATAGGTGCAACAACACAGATGTTGGCAGTGGATCTTTCTGCAGTCACTGCCAGACTTTGCATGGTGCTTGGCATAATGATAGCAATAACTTAGCGAGACAATATCCATCTTTGTAATTTAAGCCCTGTGAGGTCCAAATCCCAGGAATATTTTACTGAGGAAGGGTGCAAGCTGGCCTCTGGGCAGCAGGTTTTTCCTCTACTCAGTCATCTAAAATTTCTGTTGGTCCCTCATGCACTGTAATTCACCGAGTATATCCTACTCAAACTGACTATCTAAATTCTTTATGGTGGATGTACCTGTCCTGCTTTTATGTATAGGATGCTCATTGCATGGTGCGGTGAGGTGCTGGTTTGCTGTCCAGATGGATCAGGTCAACATAATTTTTACGGTGGTGGTGGGGAGATCACCAGTACAAGCATTGTTAGAATGCTGGCTGAAAGACACCCTTTCAAAACTGCTCTAAGATGTGCGTCATGCTGGTGTGCACAATGCATGTGCTGCTGGTGTGTCAGTGAGTGAGTAGGGGAAGTAAGTTCACAAGCAAGACACAAGGTCTTCAGCCTCAGGGAGGCCTCTAACTTTGTCCTGGCCTCCTCCCTGCATGGTCCCTGACTCCAGTATGTCCAGCATGGCCTGTTCAAAGGAAGTTAAGGTATTCAAATTATGGGGGCCTCCTCCCATCCAGGTTTGTTTCCACCTGTTGTGCACTGCCTTGTCTTACAAGCAGAGAAATAGTTTTGAGATTTTGGAAGCTTGAAGTGTGTACAAAGTGACATCTGAACAAACACACTGTATCCCTGTACCCTAGCTTTTGTGTAAGAAAATAAACATGCTCCATGCATAGCAGAAGAAAATCCAGTCCCCTTACTTATTTTCTACTTCTTTTCTATACTTTTGTTATGCAAAACCCTACTCCTCAATTAATATTTTTCTTCCCAAAAAAACTACACAACCACATTCTACCGATAAGATTGTAAGATACAGCTATGGCGACAACTTCTCACTCAACCTATTATTACCCCCAAAAATAAAATCTATCAGATAACTAACACAAGTTTGTCTCCAATATCTCCCCCTCCCCCTTTCCACAATTGAAACAATGTATCCCAATGGGCTTCTAAACACTTGGATTTGACGACATCCTCAATTGCACCTCTCCTCATACTTCACAAACTTCACTTTGGCCAGCTGACTCCGCAATCTGATTCAGTTGATAATCTTTTGCCTCTATTCGGAAGATTCTGGGTTAGAACTTGAACCTATAATCTAGACTAATACTTAAATCTAGTACTGAAGGACAAGGTGGACTGCTGCATTGCTGGAGGTGCCATCCTTCAGATGAGATGTTAAATTGAAGCTCCATTGTATGTTCCAAGTGAATGTTGAAGATCTCAAAGCACTATTCAAAGATCAGGTGTTCTAATTTTCTTTCATTCATTTATGGGATGTGGGTGTCAGTGATAAGGCCAGCATTTGTTGCACATCCCTAATTGCCCTTGAGAAGGTGCTCATGAGGTGCCTTTTTTTTTTAGATACAGCACTGAAACAGGCCCTTCGGCCCACCGAGTCTGTGCCGACCATGAACCACCCATTTATACTAATCCTACACTAATCCCATATTCCTACCACATCTTTACTTGTCCCTATATCCCCCTACCACCTACCTATACTAGGGGCAATTTATAATGGCCAATTTACCTATCAACCTGCAAGTCTTTTGGCTGTGGGAGGAAACCGGAGCACCCGGAGGAAATCCACGCAGACACAGGGAGAACTTGCAAACTCCACACAGGCAGTACCCAGAATTGAACCCGGGTCGCTGGAGCTGTGAGGCTGCGGTGCTAACCACTGCGCCACTGTGCCGCCCTTCTTGAACCACTGCAGTCCATGTGGTATAGGTACACTCACAGTGAGGTTAGGGAGAGAGTTCCAGGATTTTGACGCAATGACAGCGAATATATAGTTCCAAGCCAGGATGGTGTGTAACTTGGAGGGGAACTTGTAGGCGGTTGTCTTCCCATGCGTCTGCTGCTCTTGTTCTTCTAGATAGAAGGTATGGAAGGTGTTGTTGATGGAAGCTTGGTGAATTGCTGCAGTGCATCTTGTAGATGCACCAGTGGTGTAGGGAGTGAATGATTACGGTGTTGGATGGACTGCCAATGAAGCAGGCTGCTATGTCCTGGAATGTGTTGAGCTTCTTGAGTGTTGTTGGAGCTGCTCTCATCCAGGTAGTTGGAGAGTATTCCATCATACTGCTGATTTGTGCCTTGTAGACTGTGGACAGATTTTGGGAAGTCAGGAGGTGAGTTACTTGCTGCAGAATTCCTAGCCTCTGACCTGCTCTTGTAGTCACAATATTCATATGACTGGTCCAGTTAAGTTTCTGGTCAATGAAAACCCCCTTGGTGTTGATAGTGGGGGATTCAGTGATGGTAATGTCATTGAAGATCAAGGAGAGATGGTTAGGTCCTCTCTTATTGGAGATGGTCATTGCCTGGCACATGCATGGCATGTACATGAACGTTACTTACCACTTATTAGTCCAAGCCTGAATATTGTCCAGGTCTGCATGTGGGCACAGAATGTGTCAGTATCAGAGAAGTCGTGAATGGTACTGAACACTGTGCAATCAGTGAACATCCTCACTTCTGACTTTATGATGGAGGGAAACTCATTCATGAACCAGTGAAGACTGGGCCTAGGACATTATCCTGAGGAACTCCTGCAATGATGTCCTCTGGCTGATATGATTGGCCTTCAACAACTACAACCATCTTACTTTGTTCTAGGTATGACTCCAACCAGTGGAGGGTTTTCCCCCTGATTCCCAGTGACTTAAATTTTGCTAAGGCTCCTTGCTACCACACTTGGTCAAATGCTGTCTTGATGTCAAGGGCAATAACTCACACCTCAGCTCTTGAATTCAGCTCTTTTGTTCATTTTTGGACCAAGGTTGTAATGAGGACTGGAGCCGATTGCCTTTGGTGGAAACCAAACTGAAAATGTGCCGCTTGATAGCACTGTCAATGGCACATTCCATCACTTTGCTGATGATTGAGAGTAGACTAATGGCTTGGTAATTGTCTGGATTAGATTTGTCCTGCTTTTTGGGATAGGACATACTTGGGCAATTTTCCACATTGTCAGGTAAGTGCCTGTGTGGCAGCTGTACTGGAATAGTTTGGCTAGGGGCTCTTGGCGAGTTCTGCAGCACAAGTCATCCGTACTTCTGGCCAGAAATTTTCCCTCAGCCAACACCACCAAATATCAATTAATCTGCTCATGCATTGTGATTGTTGGAACGTGATGTGTGCAAAATGGTTGCTTCGTTTGCCTCCATTACGATGGTCATTGTACTTATTGTAATTATTTGTATGTCAGGCATTTTTTGTTTTTAAGAGACAGAACAAGGTGCAAGCTCTTTTTCCTTCCATGTTCGGAAGTCACCTGACCTCCAGGTCTGACCCAAACCAGGGCCCAAGTGCACATCCATTAACAAAACTATAATTACCAGGAACTCCTGGTGCTTTGGTTGGATTCAGGCTGAGTTGTTCCTGCACCAAGTGCTGGCACCACTTCGGCAGCAGAACTACTTCAAACCCCAAGCTGATTCAGTCCGCCCAGGTAGTTGTCTATCTGGTTGCTCACTAACCAGCTGGATCCAAAGCTCCAGCTACTCTCCCGTCCTCACAGAACCTGAGCACCTGCCATCTGATGCTGAATGACAGTGAGCCCCACATGTGGGGCTGGATTTTAAAGGCCGTCCGTCGCCGAGAACGGGGCGGGTGGGGGGCACCGACATTGGCAGGTCCCGTATCATTCTCGGCGATGAGGCCTCGTTGCGGCCACCCCACCACTCAGTGATGGAACCTGCATTAAAATATATAAATGCCTACTTACCATGCAGCCCGCAGCGATTCTGCCATCACATTGTCATCTTCATTCTTGCCGCCGACAAAGTCACACCTTTGAATCCCCATTCAGGGAAATGTGGCACGACACCTGTGGGGAGAGGGGAGGAGCTTTTTTCTCTGTGCGGGAGGGGTGGAGTGGGGTTAGAACATCTCGGATTGGTCGGGGTGGTGATGGGAAGGGCTAAAGGACAAAGGTGCCAAACTTTGTTGGGGGGGAAGGTCAAATTTTCAAAATAGGAATTCCAGGGGGAAAAAGGGCAGGAACGTTGTGATGTGCCATTTGGAGGGGGGGGGGGGTGGGGGTGGAGGGAGGAGGTGGGAGAATGCATGGAAAGATCATCTCATTCAGTTTTCCAAAACTTTCCATTAACTGGCCCTTTAAATTTTAAATGTACATTGAGGGCTGCAAGCCAATTAAAAACGACGCCAGCACCGGCGCATTGGCGCTGGATGCTGTTGCCGGCAATGGCTCGACCACCCCCTCCATGTCATTGCGGGGGCAGGCGCCACTGCCTTGCAAATGAGCCGCCACATTTGAAATTGCAGTGGCTCTGTGACATGGTCTCCGTGCGCGTGGGCTGCATTTTTTTACGTCCGCCACCTACTTCGGTGGTGGAGTCTTAAAATGCAGCCTGAGAAATTGGCAACAGCTCCAGCCACTGTAATGGCTAAAAACTGGTCAGTGCTTTTGTCTCCAGTTGTGTTTTCCAGGAACCCAAACTTAACATCTCATTGCGTGTTATGGAAAACAATTATTCAAACAATACCCTCTGGTTGGAAGCATTCCTCAAGGTTGATCATGTAGCATTTTCACCACATGCCATCTGACTATGTAATGTCTGATATCATGCCATCTGATCACTTCCACAATTGTTATTGCATTTATCTCATAAAGGTTGAGTGCCCTGTAGTTGTATATCTGTATTTGTGGTTTTGTGTCAGCAGCTGTTGTGGGACACACTCCAAGTACCGGGAGGCCGCCCAAGAACAGGCGAAGAGGGGAAATCAAGGGCAAAGAAGAGGAGAAACAGAGGGCAGGGATGACAAAAAGTTGAGTGGGATTGTGAGCTGTGAGGAGGATGCAGAGAAGCTCCAGTGTGATTTGGACAGATTGAGTGAGTGGGCAAATACATGGCAGATGCAGTATAATGTGGATAAATGTGAGGTTATCCACTTTGGTACTGTACTCCAGGGAAAATGTTGTCACTGATACCGCCCTCAATGCAGTCCAGTCTCTGCCAGTCATGGATGAGCTGGACAAACAGCCAACAAAATCGGAACTCAGTGATGCCATTGATTCTCTAGCCAGTGGAAAAGCCCCTGGGAAGGACGGCATTACCCCTGAAATAATCAAGTGTGCCAAGCCTGCTCTACTCTCAGCACTCCTTTGCCTGTGCTGGGATGAGGGAGCACTACCACAGGACATGGACGATGCCAATATCATCACCATCTATAAGAACAAGGGTGACCGTGGTGACTGCAACAACTATCGTGGAACCTCCCTGCTCAGCATAGTGGGGAAAATCTTTGCTCGAGTCGTTTTAAACAGGCTCCAGAAGCTGGCTGAGCATGTCTACCCTGTGGCTTTCGAGCAGAGAAATCCATCATCGACATGCTGTTCTCCCTTCACCAGCTACAGGAGAAATGCCGCGAACAACAGATGCCCCTCTACGCTGCTTTCATAGATCTCACCAAAACCTTTGACCTCGTCAGCAGACGTGGTCTCTTCAGACTACTAGCAAAGATCGGATGTCAACCAAAGCTACTCAGTATCATCACTTCATTCCATGACAATATGAAAGGCACAATTCAGCATAGCGGTGCCTCATCAGACCCCTTTCCTATCCTAAGTGGCGTGAAACAGGGCTGTGTTCTCGCACCTACACTGTTTGGGATTTTCTTCTCCCTGCTGCTCTCACATGCGTTCAAGTCTTCAGAAGAAGGGATTTTCCTCCACACAAGATCTGGTGGCAGGTTGTTCAACCTTACCCGTCTAAGAGCGAAGACCAAAGTACAGAAAGTCCTCATCAGGGAACTCCTCTTTGCTGACGATGCTGCATTAACATCGCAGACAGAAGAGTGTCTGCAGAGACTCATCGACAGGATTGTGGCTGCCTGCAACGAATTTGGCCTAACCATCCGCCTCAAGAAAATGAACATCATGGGACAGGACGTCAGAAATGCTCCACCCATCAATATCGGCGAACACGCTCTGGAAGTGGTTCAAGAGTTCACCTACCTAGGTTCAACTATCACCAGTAACCTGTCTCTCAATGCAGAAATCAACAAGCACATGGGAAAGGAGTCCGCTGCTATGTCCAGACTGGCCAAGAGGGCGTGGGAAAATGGTGCATTGACAAGGAACACAAAAGTCTGAGTGTTTCAAGCCTGTGTCCTCAGTACCTTGCTCTACGGCAGCGAGGACTGAACAACGTATGTCAGCCAAGAGCGACGTCTCAATTCATTCCATCTTCACTGCCTCTGGAGAATTCTTGGCATCAGGTGGCAGGACTGTATCTCCAATGCAGAAGTCCTCGAGGCGGTCAACATCCCCAGCATATACACACTACTGAGCCAGCGGCGCTTGAGATGGCTTGGCCATGTGAGCCACATGGAAGATGGCAGGATCCCCAAGGACACATTGTACAGCGAGCTCGTCACTGGTACCAGACCCACCGGCCGTCCATGTCTCCGCTTTAAAGGCATCTGCAAATGCGACATGAAGTCCTGTGACATTGATCACAAGTTGTGGGAGTCATTTGCCAGTGATCGCCGAACTGGCGGACAGCCATAAAGGTGGGGCTAAAGAGTGGCGAGTCGAAGAGACTTAGCTGTTGGCAGGAAAAAAGACAGGAGCACAAGGAGAGAGCCAACTGTGTAAAAGCCACAACAACCAATTTTATCTGCAGCGTCTGTAGAAGAGTCTGTCACTCTAGAATTGGCCTTTATAGCCACTCCAGGCACTGCTTCACAAACCACTGACCACCTCCAGGCACTTACCCATTGTCTCTCGAGACAAGGAGGCCAAAGAAGAAGAAGAAGGAGAAGAGTGTCCACTTTGGTGGCAAAAACAGAAAGGCAGATTATTATCTGAACAGCGATAGATTGGGAAAGGGGGAGGTACAGCGAGACCTGGGTGTCCTTCTGCACCAGTCGCTGAAAGTAAGCATTCACGTGCAGCAGGCAGTTAAGAAGGCAAATGGTATGTTGGCCTTCATAGCAAGAGGATTCGAGTACAGGAGCAAGGATGTCTTGTTGCAATTAAACAAGGCCTTGGTGAGACCACATCTGGAGTACTGTGTGCAGTTTTGGTCTCCTGATCTGAGAAAGGATGTTCTTGCTATGGAGGGAGTGCAGCGAAGGTTCACCAGACTGATTCCTGGGATGGCAGGACTGACGTATGAAGAGAGATTAGGTCGATTAGGCTTGTATTCACTAGAGTTTAGAAGAATGAGAGGGGATCTCATAGAAACCTACAAAATTCTAACAGGACTGGACAGCCTAGAAGCAGGAAGGATGTTCCCGATGGCGGGGGTGTCCAGGACCAGAGGTCACCATCTAAGGATAAGGGGTAAACCACTTAGGACTGAGATGAGAAGGGATTTCTTCACCCAGAGAATGGTGAACCTGTGGAATTCTCTACCACAGAAAGCAGTTGAGGCCAAATCATTAAATATATTGAAGAAAGAGTTAGATATAGTTCTTTGGGCTAATGGGATCAAGGGATACGGGAGAAAGCGGGAACAGGTTACTGAGTTTGGATGATCAGCCATGATCATATTGAATGGTGAAGCAGGCTCAAAGGGCCGAATGGCCTACTCCTGCTCCTATTTTTCTATGTTTCTATGTGGGGGGACCCAGGGTGAGGATAGGGGGGAAACTGAGGATAGGGAAGAGGGGAAACCAAGGGCAGGGTGTGAGGAAACTGAAGTTGGGGAAAACGGGGAATCTGAGGGCAGGGAAGAGGGCAAATCAAGTGCGGGGAAAGGGGGGAAACCGAGGGCAGAGAAGAAGGGAAACTGAGGACAGGGAAAGGTGGGAATCTGAGGGCAGGGAAGAGGGAAAACCGAGGGCAGGGAAGAAGGGAAACCAAGCGCTGGGAAGAGGGGAAACAGAGGGCAACGAAGAAGGGAAACTGAAGTTGGGGTAACGATTTGTCGAGGGGATGCCAGAGGTGGAAGGAACTTTGATTCCACCAGTAACTAATGGTAACTCACTGAAATTGCACTGATAACTAATAGTAATCGTGGTAACACTTAGATTCCCCTCATAACTGAATACAATAGCGCAGGGGCGGCACAGTGGCGCCGGGACGGCACAGTGGCGCAGGGGCGGCACAGTGGCGCAGTGGTTAGCACCGTAGCCTCACAGCTCCAGCGACCCGGGTTCAATTCCGGGTACTGCCTGTGTGGAGTTTGCAAGTTCTCCCTGTGTCTGCGTGGGTTTCCTCCGGGTGCTCTGGTTTCCCCCCACATGCCAAAGACTTGCTGGTTGATAGGTTAATTGGCCATTATAAATTGCCCCTAGTATAGCTAGGTGATGGGAAATATAGGGACAGGTGGGGATGTGGTAGGAATATGGAATTAGTGTAGGATTAGTATAAATGGGTGGTTGATGGTCGGCACAGACTCGGTGGGCCGAAGGGCCTGTTTCAGTGCTGTATCTCTAAAAAAAAAACAATAACTAGTCTATATGTAACTGGTAGTGATAGGTGTAATAACCCCATATATGACCTGTAGCGGTTAGTAATCCTACAGCCTGTCAATATTTTCCCTGAGCCATAGTCTGAATTCCTCTGCACTGCACAAGATGCAGTCAGATTCCCCAGTTGGTGCCACTTTTAAAAAGCCCCATATCTGTCCCTATCACCTTGCACTCAGGTTTGGACTCTGGTTCCATACGCACTGGGAACCTCTGTTGTAGTTGATCTGTACTTCATACATCAAAATCAGGTGGCATAGACTGAATGACCTGAGACAAATTGAGCGATTGCGCAAAGGACAGTGAGATCAGTGTTGGGGAGTTCTCACAGGGCACATTGTCCTGAACTATGCTCAGCAAGTCATTTGTAAACCCCTTCCTGAGCTTGGACTCAATTAGCAAGGATTTTCACAGAATTATAGAAATTACTGCACAGGAGGGGGCCATTCGGCCATCTGTCCCTGGTGCTGGCACTCTCTTCCTAACCCCTTTACCCCATAGATCCTTTTATATTCCTCCTTTTCAAATATTTATCACATTCCCTTTGAAATTAAGTTTCAGTCTCTACCTCACTACCCACATGTGGTGAAGTATCCCATTTTTTAATAACCCTCAGTGCACACACCTTCTTTCTCTCTTTACCCTTGGTTCTTACAATGAAAATACTTGGCTTCCATTCCCGAGTTCTTCATTTGCACACTAGTGGAAACAATCTTTCACTATTTACTCAAAGTAAAGTCCCCAGGTTTCACTCACCCCTTTATCCACCCCAGAATTCTGAAACTCCCCCTTGTTGAGAGTCCACCGAATGCCAATGTTCCAGCCCCCTCCAGCCTGCACTCCACTTGGTCATGATCTGGTCAGGTGACAGATTGAGTTGGCGTGGGGGACATAGCAGCAGGAAATTTAAATCTCTAATCTCTGGTTTGCTGGAGGCAGTGCTCAGGGGAGAAATTCCTGATTCTGGAAAATTTCTGGTCATTCCAGAAGGCTTGGGAAGCCTACCTACATGGCTTAATTTGCTTCTACTTTTCTCCTGTTTAAATGTTGCAAGTTCTGTGCAAGATGCGGGACACACAGCTGACCAAAAATGAACCAGGACTGCATATTGCTACTGTTGCGATCAGGTGAGAAAGGGGTAAAGGGCTTCCCTCTCAGCCTTTTTCTGGTTTGGCCATAACAGGGTTTAATTTTTAAAACACCGTGTTTTTAACTTCCCCTCAGTGATTTCTTGCTTACTGCTCTCTAATTGTAATTGTAAAGAAATCAACCAGACAGGTTTTCTTAGATTTAAACATGAAAGGTGTAAGTTTATTAACCTTAAAACTCTAATTCAGTTAAAACTACTAAGAATACGTGACGCGACCATGCCAGCATGCATATGCAATAAACACGCACACAAATGGAGACAGAGGAAGAGAAAAAATTAAAGGGGAAAGGTTTTAAGTAATAGATGGAATTCAGTTACTGGATCCGGGCTGAATGTAAACTCTTTGATTGAAGTTAAATCTTGCAGTTCTCATTGCGGCTCAGTGCACACTTTCAAACTTGTTTAGCTGGTACCAGAAGGCTGCAAGAATCTTCTGTCTTGAGACTTGAGTTACTTCCGTGCGTCCCTGGAACTTTGTGAGAGAGAGAGAGACAGAGAGAGGGAGTGCTCACTTCTTGAAGTTCTATTGCAGCCTCTTCCAAAAACTATTCTGGGAGCGCAATTCAATTAACCAGCAGGTTGGCCAGCAGGTTAGTCATGTGACTAGCTTTTTCTTTAGACAGCCTCGCCTGCGAGGTTTGTGGATTCCTCACAGCTTACCAGACACTCTCATTGGGGGGGGTGGAATGCTGGCTCTTACACAGTCAATGACCCTCAATATCTCAATCATCACTATTGACAAAATCCATCTGGGTAATTGGATCAGGGAGTGCTCCCATTGTCTCTCCATGCAACTGTATTATAGAATGCAAATGTGCAGCCATGTTTTCAGCCACTGTTCTGTGGTCTTTTTAAACAATTTATTTCAATGTCCAGTAAACTTTCAAATAATAATGTTCCATATGACAAAATTAATATGTCCCATTTTGGCAGTTGTGGTTTCCATCATACTACATATGACAAATATATGCATAAAAGAAAAATAATGCCTTGATTAGCCAGCCCGTGAACTAAACAGTCAGCCTACACTGGTTGTAAATCACAATGTATATCAATAGTTGGCTGTAGAACAAGACCTGAACAATCAGACAATAATAACAGAGATCAGGCCAATCATAAGATAGTTAATTTCATTTTATAAGAATTTTGATGAAAAATTATGTAGGCTTTTTAAAATTGACACCATATCAATGAGCATAGAAACAGAGAAAAATTATAGCACAGAAGGAGGCCATTCAGCCCATTGTGCCTGTGCCGGCCGAAAAAACTAGCCGCTCAATCTAATCCCAGCTTCCAGCACCTGGTCCAGAGCCTTGCAGGTTACAGCACTTCAGGTGCATGTCCAGGTACCTTTTAAATGAGGTGAGGGTCTCTGCCTCCACCACCGTTCCTGGCAGTGAATTCCAGACACCCACCACCTCTAATCTGTCTACCAACCACCTTAAATCTGTGCCATAGCAGAACCACATCAACACCATCCTGAGGAGTGCCTTTATTAATTAGGAGAGAGGAGAAGGGGCAGTGTCCACAGGGGCTCAAGGATTCAGGCAGCACACCCTCTGCAGTTTGTAAGTGTAGATAGTCAGCTTCAGCTTCAAGTAAAAATCTTTGAAGAAATATCTATTGCTCAAACTTATTATTTAAAAGAAATCACTATAATAGTTAATTCTGTTTCATCTGATTATTAGTCAGTTGTGAAAAGGAAGCAACAACTTCATCCAACTGAATATATTCAGATGAAAGGAGACAAAATAATCTTTCATATGGAGCAAATGAATTAAAACCAATATTTTTGAATCAACTACTGGTTGTGAAAGTCAGTGTCAGTATGAATTTGAAGGCTGGGAATTGAACCAGCTATGGAGGTGGCAGAGATTTGCATTCCAGGATTTCCTTAAAAACATCACAACTTATATATTGTGTATTATATATGTTTTTAATTATCTTATAATACTATTTCTAATTATTATAAAACAAGCACCAGAAGCAGGGAAACACAAATTAATTTATTTATGTAATTTTCATCAGATTTATTTATAACTGTGGTACATAAGGGGAACAGATTTTCATTTAGTATTCATAATTAAATTAAATTAAAACTTAAAAACTCCATCTGAGCCATGCAAAATCCATTGAGTGAGGAGAACACTATTTATTTATTCCATTTTTTTCTCTCTCTGAGCACCACAGAGATCCACTGTTAATTTAAAATAATGACTGCGAACCACTGACGATTGTATTTACAATTTACTGCAAAATTGACAAAGTGAATGCACTTTTAACTTTTAATCAAATATATTTTATGTACTATTAAATCTTTCCACCTTTAGTTGAGATTTTCTCCCCATTATTCACTTTTGTTTTGTGTTCTTTTTCCCTGGCCATGATAGTTTTCCAATCACAGTTCCAATTTGGCAGAGTAAGCCGAGTTCTGCTTGTTTGCAATTTTAAAATTCTAGCCTTTGTTTTCAAATCCTTCCGTGGCCTCGTCCCTCTCTATCACTGTAATCTCCTCCTGCCCCACAACCCTCCAAAATATCTGCACTCTGGTCTACTTCTGGCCCCTTGAGCATCCCAAATTTTAATCACATCACCTTCGGTAGCCATGCCTTCAGCTGCCAAGGACCTAAGCTCTGGCATTCCTTCCCGAAATATTCTGCCTCTCTACCTTTCTTTCCTGATTTAATACATTCCTTGAAATCTATCTCTTTGACCAAGCTTTTGGTAATTTGCCCTAATATATGTTTATTTATATTTATATAATATATATTTAATATATTAATTTGTATAATTTATATAATTTGCCCTAATATATATTTATGTTTTTCGGTGTCAAGCTTTATTTGATAATGCTCCTATGAAGCAGTTTGAAATGTCTTATTATGTTAAAAGCTTTAAATAAATATAAATTGTTGTTGTTGAACAGCAACAGGAACCATCGATTGTATCTGATTGCTTTGTATTCTGTAGGTCCTGCTTTCACTTATGTATACATATTATGGATGATACCAAAAAAAAATCAGAAGCGTCATTATTAGTCTCCCATCAGAAGAACTGCATGCTAGTGTGAAATCTGTGCTGTAAGGTGAAAGGGTGAAATTTGAGGGATTTCAATTTCTGAGAAAATAACATCTTCAGTAACTCTCTGAAAAGCCAATTGGAGTGCACAAAATGCTGAGAACATATGTAAAGAGCAAGAAAGATTGATGGTTTCAATGTTACCTGTAATACTTTTCTGCAATACTAATTTTAGAATGGGTGATGCTTCTTGTAAGATCCTGACATTAGCATCCTTGCTATACACAAAAAGACCCAAATTCTATCCTTATTACCTTATTTTTTATTCACTATTTCATTGCAAAGGAAACCCTCAAACCTACAAAATTATGTGTTGAGTATTGGCACAGATTTAAAAGGTGAAGCCCCAGCAGTTCAGCAATCTAAAAGCAGACATCCTATAGACAGGGCTTCTAGAAACCACAGATACTCCTAAGTGCACAGCCAACTGCAATTTGCTGCACACAGAGTCAGTTCTCCAATATGAGTGAGCCAGGTCAGTGATTTTTTGTTAAGGGAAAGTACCACAAATTTGAAGCAATTGGTTGCACATTACCCAGAAAGGATTTTTAATTATTTTAATTTATTTGTAAATAGTAATTGAACCAGCATTTTTTATCTAGTAAAATAGCATATCAGTTGCAATGCTTACATCCTTTTTCAGTTAGTGTTTAGTTCGTAACATTATGTGGGGAGATGTTTAAAGTAACATATTGGTCAAAGACCAAGCAGGATTTAGGACTTCAACATAAATAAATTTTGTAAAAATTGAAGTGTTTTGTCTTTACATATATTCATATTAATTTCTACCTCTGAATTTGATACATATTATGTGTCTTAAAATGATGCGTGATGTTTTTCATGATTCAGAAAGTTTTTTTTAAGGTAAGGCATACTACCTCTTCTGCCTTTCCACCAATCAACTTTCTGTAGAAAGTTTCAGCCTTAGCTCTTATCAATAAGGGTTCAGATCCCACTCCAACATCTTAAGCACATAATCCAGACTGGCATTTCAATGCAGCACTGAGGGAGTGCTACATTTTTGGAAGTGCTGTCTTTTATAGAAGAGATGCTAAACTGAGGCTTTGGCTCAGTAAACCCTAATTTTGGTATGTTCTGAAGGTGTGAAAGGCACTACATACATGCAAGTGTTTTCTTACTTGAGAGTGGCATCTATTTGTTTAAGTGACAAAGTTTTAAAGGGAACGCCAAGTCCAACTGACTTTTTAAGGAATCTGTGCAATCTGTAAAATAATCTAGAATAGGATGCATCTGTAGCAGCTAAGTATAATGTCATCTACTGTTATGACTAGATTATAACTAACATTCTGTTATGGACATGCATGCAAGGCAAAGTATTAGATCACAAGATGCCAAAGAGTAGAAAGAGTGTCTTCAGTTTACAAGCTCAGAACCAAGAAAAAAGTAATCATACATGGTCTTTAACCTTTATACTTTTTTTTAAACATGCACACTGTTAAATTGTTTTTCATAACGTTCCAGAAATGTGCACAGAATATCTAGTCACAAATAAACAAAAACATCTGCAAGATCAGTCACTTTTGGAGTTACTTCCTTCATTGTTATTATTACACCACTAGAGGGGGCATGGTGACATTGAAAAGGGCTAAAAGTGTTTTCACCCACACCTGTGGATAACTGTTGCAGTTATTGAAACAAGTCATCTCAGGGATGAGCAATTTCAGAAATCTTATTGCCAAATTAGAACTTCAGCTTTGTTGCTTTTCAATCCACTTGCATTGAAATGCAATAAAATACATGTTCCACAAATGCATTAATGATTCCATGACATGCTTCAAAGGTGGCAAAATGAATACTAGAAACTGCTTACATGAGACTTTTGTTTTACAATTAAATCAATTATAGGTTACGGTACATATTTTTTATCAGAGAATTTTGTGAATGAATCTACAAGACTTTATTCTGAAAAACATTTATCACAATGCAATGTGCTGTATACGGTTTTGCCTGTCTATGCCACGTATTGGATATTTAACACATTTAAAACATAATCTAGGAGATGAAAAACAAACTAGGATAATTTAGGATAAGCCAATGTAGAGGAACAGTGAGAAAACAGTGATCAGAGGGAGGCTGTGTATTGGTTACTGTCTTCTTGCAATGATTTAGACTATAGGCAACCAAGCACTTGTGATTAGGCCAATTGGACAAGAATATAACCCTGTTTATAGCATATATAAATTCTGATTACATCTTCAGAATTTTCTACTGTCCATAAAATGCCTGCATAGATTATAAGTCTATTGAATAATGATGTACAATTAAGACTACTTAATTTTTCTCCTATAGCAATATATTGTGTTTTGTTTTGTTTAACATAACTGATTATTATGTACCAAAGCTAAATTGTAGTGAAGGTAGAATATATGATTTTTAAAAATGACCATATTGCATACTGTGAGAAATACCCAAGTAGCAATGTCATCGATTTTCAGATTCCTCAAGGGCAGGATTACAAAAATCAAAAACCCAGGTGTAGGAAGTTGATAACTCAAATCCCCATCTTTGATCAGTCAAATGTCAAGTTTCAATTATATGTCCAAGAAGCTTGGCAAATGGATATCCTTGACTATATTCACATTGTTAATGGTTAGGCAAATGATCCTATTGATTGAATATGCAGAAAATTGGTGTATTATATTTCATATTTAGTGAATCCAAAAATGTGTGACAGGATGTTGTTAGCATGTGGAATTTTAGTAACTTTTTTTAGTTAAGTAAATTGATGAATCATTTGTTCTGTTAGACAAGAATGTTATTAAAGGTAGTACTTGAGAGGTAAGACAACATGGTCGTGCCACACACTGGACAGCCAAATTCAAAATACCACTGAATGGTGGGATGTGAGATTACCTCTCTCCACTATATTGAATTCCTGATCTGCAGCATGCTGCTTTAGGAGATGTTGAAAAGAGACCCTCAGATAATATATTCAGTGATCCCATGCACTGAGCAGGGATCTGTGCTCAAAGGAAGCAGAGGTCAGAGAATCTGCACTGTGACACTGTAGCTACATCTCCGACCTACACTCTCTTTAAACATAGCTCCTCGCTGTGAGCATGGGATTGTTGAATTAACCCTCAAATGCCCTTGTAAAATAAAGAGGAGGATGTCAAAGGGTGAGTTTCTGTGTTCTTACGCCTCTCCTAGTGACCACACTGTACTACAAAACAGTTAAAATCAAACAAAGGGCAAATTCTAACCTGTATCCAAAAGGCTAAAGTTTTCAACGCAAAGGGAAATCTATGACTTGACTGGTACTCTGATATAAATTCTCCAATGTCCCAAAATTGTAAAACTGCACATCAGGCTCAGAGGTTTGTTCGATGGTGTGCAGACTGAAAAATCGGACATAGTGGTCAGCACTTGTGACACTCTCAACTTTAATTACTTAAATGGCCAGATAATTAGGAGCACCGTGAATCAGACACGCTGACCTCAATGCATGATCCTCCAATCCTCATTTAGAACTCAAATCATTGTGTGCTCATAGCAACCACCAGTGTCAAATTTGTGAGCTATTATTATAATGGTCTCCAAATGTTGTCTAAAATGCAAAACAAAGGAGATATATACAATAACGTCTTCAAAGAGCAAGTCTTCAGATTGCGAAAAGATTTCTACAGTTCATTATTGCTAGCAAAATCATAAATGCATTCTTTATAATCGAGTTTACAATAAATAATGTACAGAGGATATCTTTCTAACAAGTTATTAAGTCCCAAAAGCAGAACTCAGAGAGAGAACCACAGCCTACCGATAAATAAAAATAAAAATGGCCGTGTTTCATGACTGAACATGTGAGACATACAAAGCGCTGAGCTACAATTGGAAAAAGATGAATGTGGTCTTTTTTTGGTTGGCCTAGATCAAGAAGAGAGAAACATGTGTCAGATAAAGCAAGAGCCACATGTGCCCTGTGGCAGATGAGAGAGATGGAGTCATATGAAGAAAGTTCTTGGTCACAAGCAGAAAACAAAAGAAAGAATTATAAAGCCTTGACAGTTCAAAAACAACCCTGAAAATTTGTTTTATGTCATGTGAAGTCAGGGGCTGGACTGAAAATGCAACAGAACATAAGCTTGTTATAACTTAAGCTTCAGGTATATCCAATGTTCTATCACTTTTATTGCAAAGGAAAAAAATCTAAAGTACACAAAAGTCCAGTTCATAAAAATAGTGAATTTCGAAATTATGGATTGGGCGTGCAAGTCCTGAAGGCTTGCAATATATTTGCCAGGGAAATCTAGGGACACATAACTTTTCCCTCCACCTTCCAGACCCCTCAACATTTATGTGGTGCAATTTTCAGCATTTAATAACCTTCTGTAAATGTGCCTTACAAGTCAAGAATAATTTCTTCTAGTAGAGTTACAGATATTTTAAATCTGAAAATAAAAGTAGTTGTAGGGATGTAACTACAGTATTACAGTGTTCTTCTTTTTTTTTCTTTTCTTTCTTTTGGGCCTCCTTATCTCGAGAGACAATGGATACGCGCCTGGAGGTGGTCAGTGTAAAGTTAAATAAAGGGCGGCACAGTGGCGCAGTGGTTAGCACCGCAGCCTCACAGCTCCAGCAACCCGGGTTCAATTCTGGGTACTGCCTGTGTGGAGTTTGCAAGTTCTCCCTGTGTCTGCGTGGGTTTCCTCCGGGTGCTCCGGTTTCCTCCCACATGCCAAAGACTTGCAGGTTGATAGGTAAATTGGCCATTATAAATTGCCCCTCGTGTAGGTAGGTGGTAGGGAAGTATAGGGGACAGGTGGGGATGTGGTAGGAATATGGAATTAGTGTAGGATTAGTATAAATGGGTGGTTGATGGTCGGCACAGACTCGGTGGGCCGAAGGGCCTGTTTCAGTGCTGTATCTCTAAACTAAACTAAACTAAACTAAACGTCCTCTATTAAAATTGTGGGCAGAGAAATGTCAAACAAACATGTTGAGTGTTCATCTGATATTATTGCTAACATTCCGTTGCAGAATGTCGAAAAAGAATAAAACTGAATGGATCACCCAGCATCAATCTAGGCACCAGAAACAACAAAGGCATACCCTGCCCACTCGACCCTGCAAAGTCCTCCTCACTAACATCTGGGGACTTGTTCCAAAATTGAGAGAACTGTTGCAACAGCCTGACATATTCATACTCTCAGAATCATATGTCCAGACACCTCCATCACCATCCCTGGGTATGTCCTGTCCCACTGGCAAGACAGATCCACCAGAGGTGGTGGAACAGTGGTATACAATTGGGAGGGAGTAGAGTTGGGAGTCCTTAACATTGACTCCGGACTCCATGAAATTGCATGGCATCTGATCAAGCATGAACAAGGAAAGCTCCTGCTGACTACCACCTACCACCCTCCCTCAGCTGATGAATCAGTACTCCTCCATGTTGAACATCACTTGGAAGAGGCACTGAGGGTAGCAAGGGCACAGAATGTACTCTGGGTGGGGGACTTCAATGTCTATCATCAAGAGTGGCTCAGTAGCACCACGACTGACAAGCTGGCCGAGTCCTGAAGAACGTATCTGCCATATTAGGTCTGCAGCAGGTGATGAGAGAACCAACAAGAGGGAAAAACCTACCTAACCTCGCCCTCACCATTCTACTTGTCACAGATGCATTTGTCCATGACTGCATTGATAGGGGTGACCGCCGCACAATCTTGTGGAGATGAAGTCTTGTCTCTACACTGAGGATACCTCCATCATGTTGTGTGGTATTGCTACAATACAAATTGGATAGATTCTGAACAGATCTAGCAGCTCAAAACTGGGCATTCATGAGTCGCCATGGGCCATCAGCAGCTGCAGAATTGTATTCAAAAACATTACCATCAAGCTCGGGGATCAATCCTGGTTCCATGAGGAATGCAGGAGAGCATGCCAGGAGCACCTGGCATCCCCCACCAGGATGGTTTGAGGGCTCTCCGCTTCTTCCTGGAACAGAGGCCCAACCAGTCCCCATCCACCACCACCCTCCTCCGCCTGGCTGAACTTGTTCTCAAATTGAACAACTTCTCCTTCAACTCCACGCACTTCCTTCAAGTAAAAGGTGTCGCTATGGGTACCCGCATGGGTCCTAGTTATGCCTGTCTTTTTGTGGGATATGTCGAGCATTCTTTGTTCCAGTCCTACTCAGGCCCCCTCCCCCAACTCTTTTTCCGGTACATTGATGACTGTATCGGTGCTGTTTCCTGCTCCCGCCCAGAACTAGAAAACTTTATCAACTTTGTTTCCAATTTCCACCCTTCTCTCACCTTTACATGGTCCATCTCTGACACTTCCCTTCCCTTCCTCGACTTCTCTGTCTCCATCTCTGGGGATAGGTTGTCTACTAATATCCATTATAAGCCCACCGACTCCCACAGCTACCTCGACTACACTTCTTCACACCCTACCTCCTGTAAGGACTCCATTCCATTCTCCCAGTTTCTCCGTCTCCGACGCATCTGCTCTGATGATGCTACCTTCCATGACAGTGCTTCTGATATGACCTCCTTTTTCCTCAACCGAGGATTTCCCCCCACTGTGGTTGACAGGGCCCTCAACCGTGTCCGACCCATTCCCCGCACCTCTACCCTCACCCCTTCCCCTCCCTCCCAGAACCGTGACAGGGTTCCCCTTGTCCTCACGTTTCATCCCACCAGCCTCCATATCCAAAGGATCATCCTCCGCCATTTTCGCCACCTCCAGCGTGATGCCACTACCGGTCGCATCTTCCCCTCCCTTCCCCTGTCAGCATTCCGAAGGGATCGTTCCCTCCGCGACACCCTGGTCCACTCCTCCATTACCCCCACCACCTCGTCCCCGTCCCAGGGCACCTTCCCTTGCAATCGCAGGAGGTGTAATACCTGCCCATTTACCTCCTCTCTCCTCACTATCCTAGGCCCCAAACACTCTTTTCAGGTGAAGCAGCGGTTTACTTGTACTTCTTTCAATGTAGTATACTGTACTCGCTGCTCACAGTGTGGTCTCCTCTACATTGGGGAGACCAAGCGCAGACTGGGTGACCGCTTTGCGGAACATCTCCGCTCAGTCCGCAAGCAGGACCCGGAGCTTCCGATTGCTTGCCATTTCAACACTCCCCCCTGCTCTCATGCTCACATCTCTGTCCTGGGATTGCTGCAGTGTTCCAGTGAACATCAACGCAAGCTCGAGGAACAGCATCTCATCTACCGATTAGGCACACTGCAGCCTGCCGGACTGAACATTGAATTCAATAATTTCAGAGCATGACAGCCTCCCATTTTACTTTCATTTTTAGTTATTTTTTCTTCCTTTTTTTTTACATTCTTTTTTACATTTTTTACTATCTTTTTTTGCATTTATTTCATTTCATCTTAGTTTGTTCAGTTTGCTTACCCACTGTTTTTTTCAGGTTTTTTTTCAGGTTTGCACTTGCTGCTGTTCAATATTCAGTGTATTCACACCTAATCTGTACTAATGCTTTGTCTTTCAACACACAATTAACATATTGTTTGCCTTTGCTCCGTGACCTTTTGGTCAGTTATGTGGCCAGGTCCAATCTGCACCTTCTCCTTTGTTATCTCTTGCCCCACCCCCACCTCACTTGCTTATAATCTGTGACTTTTCTAATATTTGTCAGTTCCGAAGAAGAGTCACTGAGCCGAAACGTTAACTCTGCTTCTCTTTCCACAGATGCTGCCAGACCTGCTGAGTGATTCCAGCATTTCTTGTTTTTGTTTCAGATTTCCAGCATCCGCAGTATTTTGCTTTTATTTTAGTGTTTAATTCACTTCCACTTCTCTTCCAGGAATGCCTACCTTGAAGAAGTTCTGCTCTTCTCTCCGACGGGATTTTCGTTTGTCTCTTTTACCTTGTTCACCTTCATTGCTTTCTATTTCCCTCCTGGTGTTTGATAAGGTATCTACCAAAACTCGTTTTCACAGCCACATCTCCTTCTTCAGTGACTGTCTCCGGCTCTGACTTATTCCACGTGGATTCGAACTGCAGTTTCACCCATCATGCTTTGAAACCACCCAGGATCACAGGTATCTCCGAGAAATACAACGTTCCTCGGACTGCTACTCTCGCCGCATCCTGAGATCCACACTCAGTGCTATGCGCCGCCACATGCACACACTGGACCTCTCTCTCCAGCAGCACCATCTCAACTTATCTCAAAGCTGTTCTACTCCGCAGTTTCATCTCATCTTACGTCTCATCCGACGCATTAACAAAAAACTTTTTTTCTTCCTTTCAGGTGTTAAGGAACGCAAGCTCCAGCAGCTGATGGGGACGAATGCCCCTCCAGATCCTCCTTCCGCTTCACTTCCCTCTGACCCCCACCCCTTCTGATCTGACCCCTTGCCGTGTATTCACTATACCCTCTGACCTCCCCCTCTCTGATGCTGAGCGTTCTGTACTCAGCAAAGGTCTCAGTTTTATCCCCTTACGCACCCACCTCAATGAATTTCGCGCTCGGCATGACGTTGAGCTCTTCTTCCGTCGCCTCCGCCTCCGGGCTCACTTCTTCGACCGGGAGTCCACCCCCCGACCAGCAGACCCATTCACCCGCCTCCAGCATTCTCCCTCTACCTGGACCCCTCCCCCTGGCCTCTTACCCGCTCTTGATCTCTTCATTGAAAACTGTCGGCGAGACATTGGTCATCTCAATTTCTCTGCCCCCTTCACTCACTCTAACCTGTCCCCCTCTGAACTTGAGGCACTCCGTTCTCTCAGGTCTAACCCCGACATGGTCATCAAACCTGCAGACAAGGGTGGTGCTGTTGTTGTATGGCGTACCGACCTCTACCTTGCAGAAGCTCAACGCCAACTCACAGACACCACTTCCTACCTCCCTCTGGACCATGACCCCACCACCGAACATCAAGCCACCGTCCAAAGGACTGTCACTGACCTCATCTCCTCTGGAGATCTTCCCTCTACGGCTTCCAACCTCATAGTCCCACAACCCCGGACAGCCCGCATCTACCTCCTTCCCAAAATCCACAAACGGGACTGTCCTGGCAGACCCATTGTGTCAGCCTGCTCCTGCCCCACTGAACTTATTTCTTCCTATCTAGACTCTATCTTTTCTCCACTGGTCCAGTCTCTTCCCACCTACATCCGTGACTCTTCTGACGCCCTACGTAATTTTGACAATTTCCAGTTTCCTGGTCCCAACCGCCTCCTCTTCACGATGGACGTCCAATCGCTCTACACCTCCATCCCCCACCAGGATGGTTTGAGGGCACTCCGCTTCTTCCTGGAACAGAGGCCCAACCAGTCCCCATCCACCACCACCCTCCTCCGCCTGGCTGAACTTGTTCTCACATTGAACAACTTCTCCTTCAACTCCACGCACTTCCTTCAAGTAAAAGGTGTCGCTATGGGTACCCGCATGGGTCCTAGTTATGCCTGTCTTTTTGTGGGATATGTCGAGCATTCTTTGTTCCAGTCCTACTCAGGCCCCCTCCCCCAACTCTTTTTCCGGTACATTGATGACTGTATCGGTGCCGTTTCCTGCTCCCGTCCCGAACTAGAAAACTTTATCAACTTTGCTTCCAATTTCTACCCTTCTCTCACCTTTACATGGTCCATCTCTGACACTTCCCTTCCCTTCCTCGACTTCTCTGTCTCCATCTCTGGGGATAGGTTGTCTACCAATATCCATTGTAAGCCCACCGACTCCCACAGCTACCTCGACTACACTTCTTCACACCCTACCTCCTGTAAGGACTCCATTCCATTCTCCCAGTTTCCCCGTCTCCGACGCATCTGCTCTGATGATGCTACCTTCCATGACAGTGCTTCTGATATGACCTCCTTTTTCCTCAACCGAGGATTTCCCCCCACTGTGGTTGACAGGGCCCTCAACCGTGTCCGACCCATTCCCCGCACCTCTACCCTCACCCCTTCCCCTCCCTCCCAGAACCGTGACAGGGTTCCCCTTGTCCTCACGTTTCATCCCACCAGCCTCCATATCCAAAGGATCATCCTCCGCCATTTTCGCCACCTCCAGCGTGATGCCACTACCAGTCGCATCTTCCCCTCCCTTTCCCTGTCAGCATTCCGAAGGGATCGTTCCCTCCGCGACACCCTGGTCCACTCCTCCATTACCCCCACCACCTCGTCCCCGTCCCATGACACCTTCCCCTGCAATCACAGGAGGTGTAATACCTGCCCATTTACCTCCTCTCTCCTCACTATCCCAGGCCCCAAACACTCCTTTCAGGTGAAGCAGCGATTTACTTGTACTTCTTTCAATGTAGTATACTGTATTCGCTGCTCACAATGTGGTCTCCTCTACATTGGGGAGACCAAGCGCAGACTGGGTGACCGCTTTGCGGAACATCTCCGCTCAGTCCGCAAGCAGGACCCGGAGCTTCCGGTTGCTTGCCATTTCAACACTGCCCCCTGCTCTCATGCTCACATCTCTGTCCTGGGATTGCTGCAGTGTTCCAGTGAACATCAACGCAAGCTCGAGGAACAGCATCTCATCTACCGATTAGGCACACTACAGACTGCCGGACTGAACATTGAGTTCAATAATTTCAGAGCATGACAGCCCCCCATTTTACTTTCATTTTTAGTTATTTTTTCTTCCTTTTTTTTACATTCTTTTTTACATTTTGTACTATCTTTTTGTGCATTTATTTCATTTCATCTTAGTTTGTTCAGTTTGCTTACCCACTGTTTTTTTCAGGTTTTTTTTCAGGTTTGCACTTGCTGCTGTTCAATATTCAGTGTGTTAACACCTAACCTGTACTAATGCTTTGTCTTTCAACACACAATTAACATATTGTTTGCCTTTGCTCCGTGACCTATGGTCAGCTATGTGGCCAGGTCCAATCTGCACCTTCTCCTTTGTTATCTCTTGCCCCACCCCCACCTCACTTGCTTATAATCTGTGACTTTTCTAATATTTGTCAGTTCTGAAGAAGGGTCACTGACCCGAAACGTTAACTCTGCTTCTCTTCCCACAGATGCTGCCAGACCTGCTGAGTGATTCCAGCATTTCTTGTTTTTATGCCAGGAGCACCAACAGGTATATCTAAAAATGAGGTGCCAACCTGGTGAAGCTACAACACTGGACTACAAGCATGCTAAACGGTAGAAGCAGCATGTGATAGATGAAGCAAAGTGATCCCACAACCAAGGGATCAGATCAAAGTTCTGCAGTATTATCACAGTCAGTCACGAATGGTGGTGGACAATTAAGCAACTAACCAAAGGAGGAGGCTCCACAAACATCCCCATCTTCAATGATAGGGGATCCCAGCATGTCAGTGCAAAAGATAAGGCCAATCTGTTTGCAGCCATCTACAGCCAGAGGTATGGAATGGACGATGGCCACCTCCTGAGGTCCCCAGCATCACAAATGCCAGTCTTCAGCCAATTCACTCACTCCATGTAATATCAAGAAATGGTTGAAGGCACTGCATACATCAAAGGCTATGCACCCTGATAACATCAATGCTGTAATACTGAATACTATGCTCTAGAACTAGCCGCACCCTTATCTGAGCTGTTCCAATGCAGCTACAACATTGGCATCTACACAACAATGTGGAAAATTTGCCCAGGTATGGCCTGTCCGCAATAAGCAGGAAAAATCCAATCTGGCCAACTACCAACCCATCAGTCTACTCTCAATCATCAGCAAAGTGATGGAAGGTGTCATTGGGAATGCTATCAAGTGGCACTTACCTGCTCACCAATGCTCAGTTGGGATTCCACCAGGGCCACTCAGCTCCAGACCTCATTAGCATATCAGTCCAAATATGAACAGAAGAGCTGAATTCCAGAGGTGAGGTAAGAGCGACTGCCTTTGACATCAAGGCTGCATTTGACCACATGTGGCATCAAGGAGCTCTAGCAAATTTGAAGGCAATGGGAGTCAGGGAAAATGCTCCACTGGCTAGAGTCATGCCTAGCACAAAGAAAACTGTTTCTGGTTCTCAGATGCCAATCATCTCAGTCCCAGGACATCATTGCAGGAGTTCCTCAGGGTAGTGTCCAAGGCCCAACCATCTTCAGCAGCTTCATCAATGACCTTCCCTCCATCATAAAGTCAGAAGTGGGGATGTTTGTTGATGATTACACACGTTCAGAATCATTCGCAACTCCTCAGATACAGAAGCAGTCATGCCTGCATGCAGCAAGACCTGGACAACATTCAGGTTTGGGCTGATAAGTGGCAAGTAACATTCATGCCACACAAATGCCAGGCAATGACCATCTCCAACAAGAGAGAATTTAACCATCTTCCATTGACATTCAGTGGCATTACCATCACTGGATCCCTCACCATCAACATCCTGGGGTTTCCATTGACCAGAAACTTAACTGGACCAGTCATACAAATACTGTGCCTACAAGAGCAGGTCAGTGTCTGGGAATTCTGTACTGAGTATCTCACCTCCTGACTCCCCAAATCCTGTCCACCCTCTATAAGGCACAAGTCAGGAGTGTGAATGAATACTCTCCACTTGGCTGGATGAGTGCAGCTCCAACAGCACTCAAGCAGATCAACACCATCCAGTTCAAAGCAGCCGCTTGTTCTTCACCCCATTCACCACCTTAAACATTCACTGGTATACGGTGGCAGCAGTGTGTACCATCTACAAGATGCACTACAGTAATTCGCCAAGACTCCTTCAAAAGCACCTTCTAAACCCACAACGTCTACCATCTAGAGGGAGAAGGGCAGCAAACGCATGGGAACACCACCACCTTCAAGTTTCCCTGCAAGCCACACACCATTCTGACTTGGAACAATATCGCCGTTTCTTCATTGTCACTGGAGCAAAATTCTGGAACTTCCTTCTGTGGGTGTACCTACACCACATAGACTGCAGCAGTTTGTGCTAGGTATGATTCCAACCAGTGAAGAGTTTTCTCCAGAATACTATTGATTTCAATTTTGCTCGGGCTCCTTGATGCCACACTCAGTGAAATGCTGCCTTAATATCCAGGGCAGTCACTCTCACCTCACCTCAGGAATTCAGCTCTTTTGTCCATGTTTGGATCAAGGCTGTAATGAGGTCTGGAGCTGAGTGATCCTGCCAGATCCCACACTGAACATTGGTGAGCAGATTATTGCTGAGTAAGTGCCGCTTCATAGCACTGTCGACAACCCCTTGCATTACTTTGATGATTGATGGGTTGGTAATTGAGCAGATTGGTTGGTCTCACATTTTGGCAGGAAGAACGAGGAGAGGAAATGTAAACTAAAGGGTACAATTCTAAAAGGGATGCAGGAACAGATAGTCCTGGGGGTATATGTGCACAAATTGATGAAGAAAGCAGGGCAGGTTGAGAAAGCAGTTAAAAAGGCATACAGATCCTGAGCTTTATAAATAGATGCATAGAGCTCAAAAGCAAGGAAGTTATGCTGAACCTTTATAAAACACTCGTTCAGCCTCACTGGAAGTATTGTATCCAGTTCTGGGCCCCACATTTCCGGAAGGATGTGAAGGCTTTAGAAAGGATGCAGGAAAGATTTATGAGAATGGTTCCAGGATGAGGGACTTCCCTTACATGAATCGATTGGAGAAGCTGGGGTTGTTCTCCTTAGAGAAGAGAAGGTTGAGAGGAGCTTTGATAGAGATGTTCACAATCATGAGAGGTCTAGACAGAATAGATCGAGAGAATCTGTTCCCATTGGCATGGTTGAGAACCAGAGGACACCGATATAAGGTGAATGGCAAGAGAACCAATAGCGACATGAGGGAAAATATTATTATGCAGCAAATGGTTAGGATCTGGAATGCACTGCCTGAGAGTGTGGTGGAGGCAGATTCAATCGTCACTTTCAAAAGGGAATTGGATAAGCACCTGAAGAGAAAAGATTTGAAGGGCTATGGGGAGAAAGCAGGGGAGTGGGTCTAGCTGAGTTGCTCTTGCAGAGAACCGGCACAGATATGGTGGGCTGAATGGCCTACTTCTGTGCCATAACCATTCTATGATTAAATATTAGCCTAACTGCCAACTGTGGCTCAGTTGGTAGCTCTCTTGCCTCTAAGTCAGAAAGTTCTGGGTTCAAGTTATACTCCAGGACTCGAGCACAAAAATCAAGGCTGATGCGAGTGCTGCACTACTGGAAGTTAAGCTGAGGCCCCATCTACCCTCACAGGTGGATGTAAAAGATCCCATGGCATTATTTTAAAAAAAGAATAGGGGAGTTAGCCCTAGTGTCCTGGGTAATATTTATCCCTCAATCAACAACACATAAACAGATTATCTGGACAATAACCCATTGCTGTTTGTGAGAGCTTGCATTGCATAAATTGGCTGCCACATTTCCTAAATTACAACAGTAACTACACTTCAAATGCACTTCATTGGCTGCAAAGTGCTTTGGAACGTCTGGTCATCATGAAAGGCACCATATAAATGCAATTTTTTTTTTAAAGATTGCTCCTCTTATTTCCCCACGATGATTCCCACTCGAATATGCATGGTTATTCCATGAGAACAAATGGTCTTCATCCATGCACACGTAAACAAATAATTGTTGAAATCTTGGAGCATAACCAGGTGTTGCATTCACATACAAACAAGGCATTGGCTCACATCACACAATTATCTACAATAATATCCCAAATAAGAGAATTTAAGTGTAATTAAATGAAATTTACTTCTACTCTCTGGGTTGGATTCTATGAGCCCGCCACCGATTTTGGCAGCGATCTCAAAAAATAGCAACTCGCCCTTGCAGGCTGCACGTCAAAGAGCCGCTGTGATCTTAAGCACGGAGGCTCATTTCAATAGTCGGAGTGGCACCACCCCCCCCACCCCACCACCCCGCAATCACAAGGAGAGGGCGGGCTGCCCATTCCCGGCAATGGCATCATCAGCCTGTGCACGGGCGCCGGCGCCATTTTTAAAGAGCAGCCACCCTGCCAGCTTATTTAAATATTTAAAGAAATATACACCAAAATTAAATTAATACACTTCTTTTGCCCCTTTCAATGACAATTTCAATAACTATTTGCCCTTACCCCTCCAAAACGCTTACCTTTTACAACTGACCTTCCCAGCCCCAAACTGCACAAAGTTTAAGGTTCAACCTTTCCCACCATCCCCTGCAGCCATTACCTGTATTTGACCCCATGCCCCGCCTCCCACACTGACAAACCTACTTCCTACCCTCTCCCCACCAGTGTCGCGCCTCGTTTCCCCGGATGGGGATCTGAAGGTACAGGACTACTGGTCGCTGCGTTGAAGATCGCGGCGGGCCCTCAAGATCTAAGGTAAATTAATTAATTTTATTGATTTGAATATTCAAATTGTGGTCCCATCGCCCGGCGGTGGGGGGACGCCACGGAACCTCGCTGCCGCCGGGAGGATCGGGCCAGGCCCTACTGGCGTCGAGGTCCGTGACGGGCCTCATCCGGAGCCATCTTCAGGCCTGCCCACCACGGATCATGACGCCAAGGGCTTCTTAAAATCCTGCCCTCTATTGTATTTTCAAATCCTGGCAAGAACGTTTAAGTAAAACCAGTTAATTCATTACCACCACAAATTATCCTGCTTACCTAAAAGAAAATGACTGCAACTAGTCTAGCAAGGAATTAATTTCCAAGGCAAATGCTAGGCCTTTCTCAGAAAATTTGTGGCCAATGAAAAAAAAAAGCTGCTAACTGTAATGAGAAGCTGATGCAATATAAATGAGACATGTGGAGTTCAGTTGATTGAAGATCTCAAACAGGTTTATTAACAGCTAACAAGTATATGCAGTACAGAGCTAACTATTTACAGAAGCCGGCTCCTGGTGTTACAGCAGCAGAGTGAGTCTGGCAAGTGGTCACATGACTATATCCTGGCACTTAGCTCATTAGCATATTACGATCTTAAAGGGACATCACTCTTAAAGGCAATCACACAACATGAATCAAACATTACTTATTTGGGGATGAATTCAAATAAAACATCTGCAACTGAAACTCTCAGAAACCATCAGCACATCTTGGTTAATTAACACTGACAACCTCCAATCACAATAAAAAAGCTGATTTTCCTTCCAAAATGCTGACAGCTTAAAAAAATTGATGGTTGACAATGTATGATGGAAGTCAATCCTGAATGTGTATTGGGAGATTACACTCAAACATAACTAGCCAGTTAAGATTAACACAATTAATAAATCAAACTAAGAGAGGATTATTACGATAAAAATGACAATAACCTGTATTTGTATAGTGCCTTTAACATAATAAAATTTCCCAAGGCATTTCACAGGATGTTATAAAGCAAAATTTGACACCAAGCCCCACAAGGAGATATTAGGGCAGATGACCAAAAGCATTGTCAAAGAGGTAGTTTTCAAGGAGCACCTTAAAGGAGGAAAGAGAAGTGGAGAAGTAGAGAGGTTCAGGGAAGGAATTCCAGAGCTTAGGACCTACGCTGTAGTATAAGGACGTGAAAGGGTTAATGGGCTTGATTATACGGAGCCCTCAACGTCAGGGTACATGGTGGGGGTGGGCCTGCAGATGGCCTCAATGAGGCCCGCCACAGACCTCGACGCCGGCAGGACCCAGCCTGATCCTCCCGGCAGCAGTGAGGCACCGTGGCGGCTCTCCCTGCCGCTGGGCAACGGGACCATAATTTGAATAGTCAAATCAATTAAAATAATTAATTACTCATGCCTCCTCTTGATGGCCTGCCATGAACTATGGCTTCGTGGCCGGGACTCCCATACCTTCGGATCACTGTCCAGGGAAATGAGGCAAAACACTGGTGGAGAGGGGGGAAGATGTAAGTTTTTCAGTGCGGTGGGGGAGGGGGTGGCCAAATTAATGTCAAGGGTGTAGGGAATGGTGGGAATGGTTGTAGTTTAAAGTTTGTACAGTTTGGGGGAGGAAGATCAGATGTTAAAGGTAAGTGTTTTGGGGGGGAAAGGGCAAATAATTAACTTAATTGTTATTGGGGTGGTGGGAGAAGGGCAAAAGAAATGTATTTAATTTAGTTCGATCTATCTTTAAATATTTCAATCAGCCAGTAGGGCTAACAGCCCTTTAAAATGGCATCAGCACCCGAGCACAGGCTATTTAAATAAGCCGCTGTGCTTGAGATTGCGGCAGCTGTTTGCCGTGCAGCCCACATGGGTGACCCGCCATTTTTGTAGCTCGTCGCCAAGATCAGCGGTGAGCTTATAATATCCAGCCCAATGTCTGCGACAGTGTGAATAACATCTCCCACTATGATGATGTAATAAACTAGTTATCGTTAAAACTTACCAAAGACTCAGAATCTCTCCTGGCTGGACTAACCAAACATACAACATGGTGAACAACGGTGGTTCTTGCCATACAACACCCAGAACATTTAAAAAAACTAGTTTCTAGAAAGTTCGAAAGTCTGACCTGCAAAAAGTGGCGCCAAAGCTGCAGAACTTGAGAAGAGGTTGTGAGGAGCTCCAGAGCTGCTCTGTGGATGAAGTTAAGGCACAGAGAGTCGGGGAATCGTCTTGCAGAGGCATTCAGGCTGCACCACAGAGGCATGGTGGTCTGTGAAAAAACATCCCAGTCCAGCGATCGCAGGTTTTGAGTTGGTGAACCAAGCAACGGTCAGAGAACTGGTAAGCAACCCTTAAAAAGGGTAGAAAATTGTTTTTTAACAGCGCAGTAGACAGTCAGCACCAAGAGGGAGGAACTTGTAACAATCTCTATCATGAAGGAAAAGGTGCTGGGCAAACTGATGGGACTAAAGACAGACAAGTCGCCAGGACATGATGGCCTGCATCCAAGGATTTTAAAAGAAGTGGCTGCAGAGATAGTGGAGGCATTGGTCATAATATATCAAAACTCACTGGATTCCAGTAGGGTACCAGCGGATTGGAAAACCGTTAATGTGACACCCCTATTCAAGAAAGGAGGGAGACAGAAAGCAGGAAACTACAGACCAGTTAGCTTAACATCAGTCATTGGGAAAATGCTAGAGTCCATTATTATGGAAGAGATAGCAGGACATTTAGAAAAACATAATGCAATCAAACAGAGTCAACATGGTTTTATGAAAGGGAAATTATGTTTGACAAATTTGTTAGAGTTCTTTGAGGATATAACAAGCAGAGTGGACAAAGGGGAACCAGTAGATGTAGTGTATTTGGATTTTTAGAAGGCGTTTGATAAGGTGCCACATCAAAGGTTATTGCACAAAATAAGAGCTCAGGGTATTGGGGGTAATGTGTTGGCATGGATTGAGGTCTGGCTAACACACAGAAGGAAGAGAATCGGGATCAATGGGTCTTTTTCAGGTTGGAAAGCCGTAACCAATGGGGTGCCACAAGGATCGGTCCTAGGGCCTCAACTATTTACTATCTATATTAATGACTTAGAGGAAGGGACAGAGTGTAGTGTATCCAAATTAGCTGATGATACAAAAATAGGTGGGAAGGCATGTTGTGATGAAGACACAAAGAATCTGCAAAGGGATATTGATAAGTTAAGTGAATGGGCAAAAACTTGGCAGATGGTGTTCAATGTGGGAAAGTGTGAGGTTATCCACTTTGGTAGGAAGAATAAAAAGACAGATTATTATTTAGATGGAGAAAGACTACAAAATACTGCAGTACAGAGGGATCTGGGTGTTCTTGTGCACAAAACACAAAAGATTAGCCTGCAGGTGCAGCAAGTAATTAGGAAGGCAAATGGAATTTTGGCCTTTATTGCTAGGGTGTTAGAGTTTAAAAATAGGGAAGTCTTGTTACAACTGTACAGGGTGTTGGTGAGGCCACACCTGGAGTACTGCATACAGTTTTGGTCCCCGTATTTAAAGAAGGATATACTAGCATTGGAGGCAGTTCAGAAAAGGTTCACTAGGCTGATTCCTGGGAAGAAGGGGCTGTCTTATCAAGAACAGCTAAACAGGTTAAGCCTTTATTCATTGGAGTTTAGAAGAAAGAGGGGTGATCTTATTGAAATGTACAAGATTTTAAGGGGGCTTGACAGGGTAGATGTTGAGAAGATGTTTCCACTAGTGGGGGAGTCTTGAACTAGGGGACATAGTTACAGAATAAGGGGCCGCACATTTAAAACTGAGATGCGAAGGAATTTCTTCTCTCAGAGGGTGGTGAATCTCTGGAATTCTCTACTTCAGAGAGTTGTGGAGGCTAGGTAACTAAATATATTTAAGGAGGAGGTAGATAGATTTTTGAAATCTCGGGGAGTCGAGGGTTAGGCAGAGCAGGCCCGAAAGAGGAGTTGAGGCCTAGGACAGATCAGCCATGATCTTATTGAATGGCGGGGCAGGCTTGAGGGGCTGAATGGCCTACTCCTGCTCCTATTTCTTATGTTCTTATGAATTCCTAGCAAGGGCGGTTCCGAGGTCAGCGCCATTACACATGACTGAGAAGCATGGGAAATATTGGATAGAAAAATTTAAAACAGCAAGTAAACTACCTAGAGAGCTTAGAAAAGCTCTGGATCTTAAATTTACACTACCAGAGAGGTTTGGACACATGGAAGGACCAAATCAAACTCAAAACTGGTCATTTTGAAGAAAAAGATTTTTGAGGTACAGAATTGCTTCAAAATTAGACAGCGAGTCTGAAGCAGAATAAGTCAACACATTACTTTATTCCATAGAAACAATAGCAGACGATGTTATTACAAGAAAAGGCATTAATGAGACATCAGATAAATTTGAAGAAGTCTGAATAGCCTTTGATAATTATTTCAACCTGAGGAGCAGCAAGATTTTAGAAAGGGCCAAATTCAACAGAAGGGTCCAGAAACCAGGTGAACCAGTAGATGCTTTTATTAATGATCTTTACAGACTCGTTGAAGGATGTGAATATGGAGACCTAAAATCAGAATTAATACAAGACCGCATTGTAGTAGGTATTGCTGATGAATCCCTATCAGATTTATTGCAGTCTATGGAAGACTTCACCCTAGAAAAAGCAATACAGCTGGTGAGATAAGCTGAGGTCTGTAAGCAGAACAGAGCAATCCTGAGAGGTGAAGAAAAGCCTTAGTTCAGGAAACCTCCAATGACCATTGTTACAACCGAGGCTGGAGGAGTGCACTATCCTTCTCTAGTCCCACTTCTCCACAGGTCACAACATATATTTAAATGTGTACCCAGTTATTGATGCAACCAATTATATATTCTATGTTTTTTAGTTTCAGAATAAAGTCCACCAACCGGTTTCTTTACGAAACAACAAAAATATTAATTTATTATAAAACAAGACTTAGTCTCTAAAGATGCAAAGCTTTAACACAGTTTGAAATATGATAGTAAATATATATATTCCCTTCTAAATACCCAACACACACACACGCAGGCACGCACGCACGCACGCACACCAGTTAAAGGAAAAATAAAGATGCTTTGGCCAAAGTACTATTTAATTCTTGAAGAAAACGGATAAGTTATGTTTTATTCCAAATGGCATACTGTCTGGCATCTGAGAACAAACAGACCGGTCATATTTCAGAAGCAGTTCGTTCAGGAGATGTCGAGAGAAAGTCTTCCAGAAGACGCTCAGGAGAAATGCTGCTTCAGTTTCTCTATTTCTGACACTTGATTCTCAGGGTTTCTCAAAGAGTTGGAGAAAAGATTAACTGTTTTTCTCTTTTAGCAGGCTGACTTCCAACTGACTCAAAACTGTATTCAAAAATGAAGCCCACTCTTGAGTACCATAAATCTTGACATGTCACTTCTCTTGTAAGCAACTCCTATAATCGGAAGGCTTCTGTTGTTTACTTAGCTGAAGACATATGACATCCAGATATCCTCAATCTAACGGTGAAGTTGAAAGAGGAGTCAGAACTATCAAAGCATTGTTAAGGAAGAATGAAGATTTTCAAACAGCACTCCTAAACTACAGATCTACTCCATTACTATGTGATTAGCGCCATCAGAACTGCTGGTGGGAAGGAAGCTCAAAGCACAACTTCCCATGCTACCCAAAAAATTACTTCCAGGGCTAGAAGTCCAGGATTATCAGGGAGTTCAAGACAGAGAAAAGTCTTATCAAAAACAACAAGCTTATAACTACAACAGGAGATATCATACCAGGAACCAACCCAAGTTGATGGAAAGAGAAAAGGTATAGGTACAAGACCAAGGCAGCGAAGCAGTAATCATCCAGAGAGATGATAATCAACAGAGATCTTATTTAGTACATACTTAAGAAGATATGATAAGAAGAAACAGGAGAAATCTTATTTCTATTCATCAAAGATGTCAATAGTCATACATTTGGATGAACCAAATTCAGAAAGTATCAGATACTACAAACCTCAATGAAGGCAGTCCAATTCAAGAAACAAGAGTTCAGAGAAAGATTACTGATCTTCTGAGTCTGACAACAACATGATCAGAGAGAGTTGTGAAGCCTCTTGACAGATTGAATCTGTGATGTCAGAGACTTGGGTGGGGGGTGGGGGCGGAGGGAGATGGGGTAGTATGTAAAAGTAAAAATGAATGTATAAAAATGGACAAAGACTTGGGGGTGGGGGTGGGGAGATGTAGTATAAAGGTTTGAAATGATTAATGTCTGGGACAGTGTGAGTAACACCCCCCACTATGGTGATGTAAGAGATCACATGAGAGAGAGAGACTCGAACAGAAGAAGAAGCAGCATGGCATCAGAGGAGTTAGATACGCTTAAGTAAAGTTATATATAGTTCTGTAATATGTAATAAACTAGTTGTCGTTAAAACTTACTGAAGGCTCAGAATCTCTCCTGGCTCGACTAACCAAACATACAACATAGGCAGCTGAAGACATGACTGCCAATCATGGAATGATTAAATCTGGGGATGCTGAAGAGGCCAAAATTATATAAAGTTCCTATCCTGGCCTTATATGTGTAAGGAGGTATTTGTTCTCTGTGTTTTCATGTGAACAAGTCAAAAACTTCTGACTAACCTGAATTCTCTCTCCAGGGAAGTATATTCTATTCCAACTAAATGAATCAGAACTTCAAACATTGGTAACTGACTAACTGTAATGGTTTCTCCAATGTTAAAGCTGGTATTGACAGTGCCAATGTCACAACAAATCAAACTGCAGATCCAAAGTGGAACCACTAGCACCTAATGCCTTGAGGCCCAAACTGTAGATTACCAAGTTGGAAACAAAGTCCTTTCCAGATCAAGTTCCAAAGGATAGAACACATCTGGAACTTTGCTAGGAAGCAATGAAACAACGGAAATGTAATGAAAAATCTTTACTTGGATTAGTTGACCTTCCTGGGGATAATAGAAAACATCTTTTTAATCACTCATAAAGTCAACAGATTGTCCTGTGATCATTTCTTGTGACATCATCATGCAGACATCATGACAGAATAATTTCGACAGTCTCCACAGCTAATTATATCCAGGAAGTACGATTGGATTTTGGAGGAGCTACTTTAAATCATCTCCTGAAATCTCAAGCAAACCCAGAAGCTAATTAATTCCTACAAGGTAAATGGACTGTAAATGTCACTAATCGTTTATCAATTTGGTAATCCTAGCCTCAAAATTCCTCTATTGTAGGGATGAAGAAAGAACGCAATCTGGGCAAGTAAGGATGAGGTTGGAACATGATCCAATAACAGAGTCTTCATCTGTTTTTACATCTTACCTAACTACCACCAGCAATGGTGGTGGGTGTTCCTTGCATTGCCTCCTGTGTGAATATAAGTGAAAGAAGGACAGGCAAAATGATGTCACTCACACTAAATCCAGCCAGTTATGCCCCAGTTGCCTCCAATACCATGTAGAATGTACAGTCCATGAAGCTTACTAGGAGCTGATCATGGTGGAAGTGGATCCCACTAAAATTTAGTAGGTCAGTTTCCCTCTGGTAAGTGATTGTAGACAGGCAAATTTGAAGAATGGTCACTTTTAAATGTTTTAAAAATCCTAGGTCAACACAGCAATACTTTCTTCCTCCAGTGCCTCCCGCTCCCACACCCAGCCAAACTAAAGCAGGCACTTCAGTATCACAGAAAATAATACGGTGACCTACCCACATTATGGGACTGCCTCTCACTGCAGGATATGGGATGGGGCCAGGGGTGTGTCCGTGGTGCAGGAATCCCAGATCTGCCCCCAAAAGGATTCCCAAGGAATCTCTCAGCTCCTATCTTAAGGATGACTAAGTCTCATTTGCTGAAAGAAACCAAAAAACCTAGCTTAACTGTGTTATCTTGAATTATTTCTCACTACATTCGAACTGAGATAGCAGTGGCCACCAAATGAAACAAGAAAGAAAATATCTATCTCCATTGGCTCTTCTTGAATTCTCACTAAGTAAACTAAAATCCAGCCAAAGATTATGAACTAATTTGTCACTAAAGAAGCTTTGAGCTTTTATCTAAAGTGTTGGCAATAATCATCCTGGGGAATATTTAACAATCAGTTTTTAAAAAAAGAAAAAAGGAAGCACAGTTTGTTATGTTAGATTTAGAAACAAAATCCCCCAATTATTTTTCCAATCCCAACGTGTAAAATAACAATGCAATTAGATCCACTAATTATACCAAGAAATAAATGAGCTGAGTAAATTGATTGGAGGTTTTGGCTCATATAGGAGTATGAAATTTCAATGTTACCAAGACCATAGCGAAGTATACTCGGAATAATAATCAGTTCAGAAATGCAATAGAACAAGGAGCTCAGAAACTCAAATAAATCAGTGATGCAGACAACAGAGCTTTATGAAATTATGTTCGCAGAACTACAGATGGAGCAACTAGAATTCATAGTGTAGTTTCTTAAACCCCCAATTATTTTCAAATAGACAGCCTGGGGAACTGATGAAAAATCAAAGGTGAACTTACAAGTAAACTAAGAAAATGCAAGAATTTTCCAAAGGGGTTTAAATTACTACTTTAAGACAAAAGCAATAGCCCAGCTGCTCTAATCTGTTTTTCTCAATAACGAGCAAAACTGATCCAAAATTAGGATAGAGTTGCATGATACTGCATTTTAACCTATTTAATGCCCTTACCTTGATATTAGGTTTGAAGGCTGCCATTTCACCATTGGATCCATGATCAAATGAACAATTTCCCAGTGTTCAAACCAACAAAGAGCTGTTTTATGTATCCACCAATATAAAATGGATTGCAGAAATGCTAGGAATTGTACTGTTGTACTATTTATGGAAGTAGACTTAAAGAAACCTTTAAAAAGATTGAATTGGGCATTATTTCTGTCATTTTCCTTGCCATTTTTGTTTTTCCTTATTGCCACATAAATTGTCAAGAACCTTTGAAGCAATTGTTTAGGCACTGTCATTTTTTAGTTAGCACCACAACAGTAATACAATGGTTTCCATATAGGAATCCCCTGAGTGTTTTTTAAAGCATGAAGAGGAGGGCCCAATGAAGGGATGACAGGCAAGTCGGACTGCACTTAGAGGTGCTCTGCTTTGGATTTATTCCAGGTTACTACTAAGGACATTAGCAACATAAGCCAAACAGCTGTATATATTCTATGATTCTATGATGTAGACATATAAAGAAAGTGGTATAACTTGGCTGGTCGAGCAAGCAATTTCATCGCCTTCACCATGGATAACCAGTAATAGCATGAAAAAGCTATTTCACAGAAAGATGAGATTCCTGAAGGTTCAAAGAGTTACAAATTGCACCCTCATGTTCGTTTATGCTTCCTTGCACAATTCTACTACCTACACGAATAGGGAAGGATTCCACTAACGTTCAGCTTATTTTCAACCATCCTCACTGGATAAAGTGAGGGAGTGCAGAGAAGATTTACTAGGCTGATTCCTGGGAAAGCAAGATTTACGTATGAGGAGAGATTGTGTTGACTAGGCCTATATTCACTAGAGTTTAGAAGAATGAGAGGGGATCTCATAGAAACCTATAAAATTCTAACAGGACTAGACAGGCCAGATGCAGGGAGGATGTTCCCGATGGCTGGGGAGTCCAGAACCAGGAGTCACAGTCTCAGGATATGGGGTATGCCATTTGGAACCGAGATGAGGAGAATTTTCTTCACTCAGAGGGTGGTGAATCTGTGGAATTCTCTACCGCAGAAGGCAGTGGCAGTGGAGGCCAAGTCATTAAATATATTCAAGAAGGAGATAGATATATTTCTTAATGCCAAAGGGATCAAGGGATATGGGGAGAAAGCGGGAACAGGGTACTGAATTAGATGATCAACCATGATCTTTTTGAATGGAGGAGCATGCCTGAAGGGCCACATGGCCTACTCCTCCTATTTTCTATGTTTCTAAAGCAAGTCAATGTTCACTCCCAAGGCAGCTATCATGATGCTTTAATTTTAAGTCAGTGCAACATCCACTAACTTGGGGAGCCAAGACTATCCACTGAAGCCATGGCTCATGACAGCTCATAGAGTCATAGAGAGATACAGCACTGAAACAGGCCCTTCGGCCCACCGAGTCTGTGCCAACCATCTACCACCCATTTCTATTAATCCTGCATTAATCCCATTTCCCTCTCACATCCCCACCTTCCCTCAATTCTCCTACCACCTACCTACACTAGGGGCAATTTACAATGGCCAATTTACCTATCAACCCGCAAGTCTTTGGCATGTGGGAGGAAACCGGAGCACCGAGACGAAACCCACTGTGATTCAAAGGATATCAGATGCAATGAAGTGCATTCCTCCACCAGAATAATTATCAAGCAGACCATTGCCATGTTGAAGAGGTATTTCTGGTGCCTGGACAAATCTGAGGGTTTCTGCAATTTAACCTGGCTGAGGTTTCAAAAATTATGGTACACTTCTGCATTTGCACACTTTTGCCCTCCAAAGAAAATCATCATGGAAGAGAAACAAGGCCCAGGTGCAGCAAGAAATCACCAAGAGAAACACAAGTAGCTTGAAGAGCTTGTGGATGAGAACCTGGTGCCAGTTGTCAGAGCCATTTATCAAATTCCAATGTATGTTGTGTTCTGTGAGAAGTTGAAAGAGCTAGATGTGGTAAGGTCTTACACACATTCCTATAGCTCACCTGAGAACACAGGCCTTATAAACCATCAGCTTGGTCCTAAGGGTCAACTTGGTGTTATCCCATGCACGTTTCACGACTCGGCTAAAGGTGATAGCTGCTTTCCCTATGCATGTATCGAGCTTTGCATCAAGGGACAGATTGCCTGATACCATGGTAGCAGAATTTGTCAACTGTACAGTTTGAAATTTGCATTGTGCATTTTGTTCACTTAAAGCTACTATACACACATGCCAGCAGAGGGGCTGGAAAGTGAAAGCAAAAGAATAAAGAAGAATCCATTGTTTTCAGCAGCATGCAACCTCATATCTCTTACTAGTTCTGGCTAAAGCTTACTTCAGTCCTGAGAGCACCACACTAACCATTTCCAGTGGGGTGTTATTTAGTGTAATCAGGGGCAGAAATGCAACACCTTGTCCCCTGACCACGTTTTTCTTGACGCCTATCGTCAAGGAGAACAAGTTACAAGCATGGGAAAGACAGTCCACGAGTCTTTGTAGCTGTATGGCTGTGAAACATAGTCGACTTACAGCCACCAGGAAAAGAAGATCAATAATTTCCATCTTCACTGTCTGCATCGCATTATGGATCTATACTAGCAGGACAAAATCACAAATGCGGCTGTCCTCTTAAAGGCAGAGCTCCCTGGTGTGTTGGCACTAATAAAACAAACAAAGGTGGCTTCCGTGGATCGGACACATCTGCAGGATGGACGATGTTTGCATACCCATGGATTTTCTGTATGTGAGATAGTTGAGGCCAGATGACCAGTGGGCACCCAAAGCTCCACTTCAAGGATGCTTGCAAGCATGACAGGTAGACCCTAAATGTCGACTATTGCACCTGAGAGTCATCAGCTGGCAAAAGAGGGAAATGACAACATGTCCTGTGCACTGGCGTGCACTACTACAATGACCAGTGGCAACTGGCTCCAATGTGAAAGCAACAACTCACAGTGCACTTGGCAGCTTCACGTTTAGCACCTGTGGTAGAACTTACCTGTTAAGGATTGGCATTTACAACCATCAGCAAAGGTGCACCAAGAGAAGACACCCCATCTAAATGGATTGTTTGCTGCCTGTCCATCATCTTTCATAGATGGAAGGATGCCAACCTACATAGCTCATCTGGAGAAAGTGAAGAGGAAGATATGTTACAATCATGTTCTTGTGAGCAATCTTCACATATAACTTTCAGTAGAGGTTAGAAGCTAGATATTCAATTTATTTTTTATTGCCAATAAGAATTCGGAGAATAGGATGAGACAATAAGGCAGCATAAAGCTGAGCTGCAAACCGTGACCTGGCAGCAGTCCTATTTTCCGATCTCCAAAATCCTCTGTGATCTCTCTTCTGAGGATTTGTAGGGCTTCCTACTATTATGAAATTAGAGGGCAAATCTTACAAGGCCTTTTCCCTGCACGTTTCCTTTTTCTGCTGTTACGGACAGTTTTTTCCAGCAACCAAAGAAGAAAAGTGAGAACTTCTAGTTGTTAGGATGACACATAATCAGTTGCTATGCAACTCATAGCTGGTGTGGAGAAATGTACATGTAACATTCCACCATATTAGAGGGGAAGATTCTTTAGTGCTAAATGTATGTAAGGCTGTGAGGAAAGGAATATTTCCAGTTGAAGGTTGGGAATGCAACATTGACTAAGCTGTGTAACGAATATTCATGGTAAGATTTGAAAGTACTTTAAAACCAGTGAGAAGGAGCAGGTAAGCTGCATACATGCTTAGTATACATATTAATGGAAGATAATATGTGTTCTCCTAGCTTGGTTGACTTGGTGAAGTCATTAAACTGCTTCCAGCACTGCTTCTCAGCATATGGCAGGCATGCTGATTAATAAATCCCGCAAACTGTGGACTGAAACTGGAAAAATAACCATGAAAGCTGCTGTATTGTTGTAAAAAGCTAACCGGTTCAGTCATGTCCCTCTGAGTCTGGCTTGCCTGTGACAACAGTCCCACACTACATGACTCACTCACACCAATCACAGCCCTATCAATCCTGCAAAGTCCTCCTTGTTGCTTGCCATTTCAACACTCCCCCCTGCTCTCATGCTCACATCTCTGTCCTGGGATTGCTGCAGTGTTCCAGCGAACATCAATGCAAGCTCAAGGAACAGCATCTCATTTACCAATTAGGCACACTACAGCCCGCCAGACTGAACATTGAGTTCAATAATTTCAGAGCATGACGGGCTCCATTTTACTTTTATTTTTGTGTTTATTTTATTTCATCTTAGTTTGTTCAGTTGGCTTACCCACTGTTTTTTTTCATGTTTGTACTTGCGGCTGTTCAATTTTCAGTCTGTTAACACCCTATCTGTACTAATGCTTTGTCTTTCAATACCCCATTAACATATTGTTTGCTTTATACATTCTGCAGTTTTTCTCCATGTGAGCATCCCAAATAGCTCAAAATTCATGATAAGTATCAATTATATGTAACCTTTGACCCATAACTGCCAGCAGCTTTGATGAATACTTTGAAGCTTCCACATAATTTTTCATCCTCTCAAGGACCATGTCAAATTATTTTGCAACGGTGAAATCAAAATTGTGCAGCAGTCAAAAGGGATCCTGTATCTTTTAAGGACCCAGTGCTAGCAGCAATTTCATACTAACAAAGACAAAGTTACCACTGAAGAAGAAAATGTAAGGATGGTTACAATAATAGTGATAAGCAGAAAAACTCAACAACGATTTAGCAACATCTCTGAGATTGTGAGCAGTCTCAATACCAAGATCTGCTTAATGTCAATTAATATGAAGTTTCCCATACCGTTCGTGTGTATAGCTGTCTGTGTCTATCTCTCTGTGTATCAGTCTGTGTTTCTTATATCAATCTGTCAATCTGTATCTTTCTGTGTGTGTATATCTGTATTTGCCCATGTATATCTGCATTTGTCAGTGTGTATAGCTGTCAGTCTGTATCTATCTATGTGTGCATCTGTCTGTGTGTACATCTGGGTGTGCATCTGTGTGTATATCTGTCTGTCTATCTATTCATATACATATAATATTTGATACTTGTCATGAATACACCTGCACTTCCTGTAAGTGCCACAGTTATTTCCAATAATGTCACACTCTTGCCAGCACACTTTGTGGATTTATAGTCATAGAGTCGTACAACATAGAAACAGGCCCTTCAGCCCACCGCGTCCATGCCATTCACTGTCTATGTCCTGCCCTGGTTTAACTTCCCAAGATGAATCACTTTGCACTTGTCTGCATTAAATTCCATTTGCCAATCCCTTGCCCACTTTCCCAGTTTATCTATATCCTGTTGTAACCTTAGACAACCTTGTTCACTGTCCACTATATCACCAATTTTGGTGTCATCTGCAAACTTACTAATCATGCTCCCTACATTCACATCCAAGTCATTAATATATACGACAAACAACAGAGGGCCCAGCACCGATCCCTGTGGCACACCACTGGTCACTGGCCTCCAATCTGAAATACAACCCTCCACCACCACCCTCTGCCTCCTATCACCAAGCCAATTTTGTACCCAATTGGCTAGCTCACCCTGGATCCCATGTGTTCGAACCTTCCGGACCAGCCTACCATGCGGAACCTTGTCAAAGGCCTTGCTAAAGTCCATGTATACAACATCCATCGCCCTGTCCTTGTCAATGCTCTTGGTCACCTCCTCAAAAAACTCAATCAAATTCGTGAGACATGATTTCCCACGCACAAAGCTATGCTGACTATCCCTAATCAGACCATGCCTTTCCAAATGCATATAAATCCTGTCTCTCAGAATCCCTTCCAATAACTTTCCCACCACTGATGTAAGGCTCACCTGCCTGTAGTTCCCTGGCTTATCCCAGCTGCCCTTCTTAAATAAAGGCACAACATTAGCTATCCTCCAGTCTTCCGGTACCTCACCCGTGGTTAACGATGATACAAAAGTCTCTGCCAGGGCCCCAGCAATCTCCTCCCTTGCCTCCCATAGCATCCTAGGATACACCTGGTCAGGTTCTGGGGATTTATCCACTCTAATGCGCTTCAAAACCTCCAACACCTCCTCCTTTGTCATGTTAATATGCTCGATATCGCTGTTCCCTCCCTTGAACTCACTAGCTTCCATGACCGTCTCCACGGTAAATACAGACGAGAAGTATTCATTTAAGACCTCGTCCATTTCCCGTGGCTTCATACATAGATTACCACACCGATCCTTAAGGGGACCTACTCTCTCCCTAGCTACCCTTTTACCCTTAATATACTTACAGAATCTTTTAGGATTCTCCTTTATCTTATCTGCCAGGGAAATCTCGTGGCCCTTTTTGCCCTCCTGATTTCCTTCTTAAGTGTACTCCTACATCCCCTATACTCCTCGAGGGACTCGCTTGATCCCAGCTGCCTATACCTGACATATGCCTCCTTCTTTGTCCTGACCAGACGCTCAATATCCCTCATCAACCAAGGTTCCCTAAACTTGCCAGCCTTGCCCTTCAATCTAACAGGAACATGCCAGCCCTGAACACTTCCTATCTCCCTTTTAAAAGCCTCCCACTTGCCAGACGTCCCTTTACCTGTAAACAGCCTCTCCCATTCAACTTTTGAGAGTTCCTGTCTGATGCCATCGAAATTAGCCTTCCCCCAATTTAGGACTTCAACTTGAGGACCAATCCTATCAGTTTCCATAACGATCTTGAAGCTAATAGAGTTATGGTCACTGGTCCCAAAGTGCTCCTCCACTGACACATCAACCACCTGCCCAGCCTCACTTCCTAAGAGGAGGTTGAGTGTAGCCCCTTCTTTAGTAGGGCAATCCACATACTGCTTCAGAAAACTATCCTGTACACACTTAAATTCTTCCCCATCTGATCCCTTAGCACTAAGGCAGTCCCAGTCAATATTAGGGAAGTTAAAATCACCTACTATTACAACCCTATAATTCCTACACCTATCTGTGATTTCCCTACATATATGCTCCTCCAATTCCCTCTGACTATTGGGGGGCCTATTGTATAATCCCAAAGTGATCACCCCTTTCTTATTTCTAAGTTCTACCCATATGGCCTCGCTGGACGTTCCCCCCGGGATATCCTCTCTAAGTACTGCCATGATGTCCTCCTAATCAATAGTGCAAATTCCCCTCCTTTCTTACCTCCACCTCTGTCATGCCGAAAGCATCGGTACCCCAGAACATTGAGCTGTCAGTCCTGCCCATCCCTCGACCACGTTTCCGTAATAACTATAATATCACAATCCCATATACCGATCCATGCTCTGAGTTCATCTGCCTTACCTTCTTGCATTAAAGTAAATGCAGTTTAGCCTACCAGACCTTCCACGCTCCCTGTCCTGCCCCTGCCCGGCCTGCTTAATGGACTTGCTTGCTTTAACCTCTACATTTGTCTCAACTATCTCATCGAAGAGGCTACTACTTTGGGTCCCACCCCCCTGCTCAACGATAAACAGAAGTAAATTGGAAAGGTAGGGAACATATAAGGGTAGCGTTTCCTTTTTGGCTACTATCATAAGAACATGAGAAATAGGAGCAGGAGTAGGCCAAATGGCCCCAGGAGCCTGCTGCACCATTTAATAAGATCATGGTTGACTCTCAACCTCAACTAGACTTTCCTGCTGTATCCCTAAGTCCCTTGTTTCCCTTAGAATTCAAAAATATTTTGATTGAACCTTAAATCTACTCAGAGAGTAAGCATCCACAGCCCTCTGGGTAGATAATTTCAAAGATACATTTCTCCTCATTTCTGTCCAAAATGGCCGACCCCCTTATCCTGAGACTATGAGCCCTTGTTCTAGGCTCTCCACCCAGAGAAAACTGCCTCTCAACATCTACCCTGACAATCCCTCTCAGAATCCTATATGTTTCAATTAAATCAGCTCTCATTTTTCTAAACTCCATAGAGTATAGGCCCATTTTACTCAGACAGGACATTTAATGTGCTTGAAATTGCCCTAGTTAGGTTATGCTTCAAGTTTCCACTCAAATGTATTTGCATGATTACAAATGTAAAATTTCCCATAAACCAGCAAAATTGAGTAGCATAATAGAACATCATCATTCCATTCTTTCTCTCCATTACAAAGTATTCATTTATGAATTTAAGAGTGGTAACTTGATACAGTTTTATTATTACAGCCGAAAATGGGTTTATCACCAAAAATAAGCAAGTTAAGTAAGATCATCCAGTCCTCCACCTGTGAGTAACCTGATTTAAAATCATTAATAATAGCTTTAAAAAACTGTACTGAAAATTTTAATTATTTCATTGGTGTGCACTAGTCAGTTTCTTCGTAAATTAAATATTTTTTGATATGAAAGGCTTTTAAAATGCGCCTACTAGTGCCTGTGTGCCTAACAAAATGAATGCAATCTGAAGAGCCTTCCAAAGCCAACGCAATTGGTAGAATATCGCAATTTCGACCCTGGGGAGTGGGGAGTGGACAGTTATGTGTGTGGGGCCTGATTCTGGCAAATTAAATCCTGAACAAGCACAAAAGATCTTGGAAAACATGAATGTAAGTTGTTTTGGGCATAAGTCACCTACGTTTTAAATTCCCCTATCTTTTCCAGTAGGGTGGGGGGGGGGGGTGGCGGTGGGAGTCAGGATCACAGCACTTCTTAAAGGGTGACTACACTCAGACTCAGAATCACAAAGTTGGTACAGCACAGAAGCAGGCTGTTTGGTCCATCAGTCTGTGCAGGCTCCCCGAAGGTGCAATTTACCTAGTGCCGCTCCTCCTCTTTCTCCCCGTGGCACTGCACGTTCTTCCTTTTCAGATAACAATCCAATTCCCTCTTGAATGCCTCGATTGAACCTGCCTCCACCACACAGCTTGAAGACAGGCAGCTTGTTTAGGTTGGAGGCTGACCAAACATGGCTGAAGCAGCTCCCACACTGGCATCTTTCACAGAGGAGAGTCTGGACACCTTGGTGGAGGAAGTGGCCTTATGGAAAATGTTAATTTTTATGGAAGGGAATAACAACATGCATTTCTATAGCACCTTTAATATAGTAAAATGTCCCAAGGTGCTTCACAGGTCAGTTATCAAACAAAACCAAACTGATACCGAGTCACCAAAAGAAATGGTACATAGAATATGCAATGAGAAGCTTTTGTATGTTGTCTGATGCAACATAAATGAGATGCGTGGAGTTTAGATTGTTTGAAGATCACAAAACAGGTTTATTAAACAGCTAACTATTATACAGTACAGAGTTAATTTGCCTCTTGGTGTTACAATAGCAGAGTGAGACTGGCATGTAGTCACATGACTATGTCCTGTTACTTGGCTCATTATCATACTAGGATCTTAAAGGGACATCACTCTTAAAGGCAATCACAGAACATCCTTCTTCTTTCCAAAGATAAGTCTTGGATGCTAAAAGTAAAAAAATACATAACATCAGATAACTTCAAAGTTATTTACACGTGGTTAGAAATGATGAAATTATGAAATTTACAAGTGGCTCAAAAGTCCATAGGTCGTCTTGGTGGTTTGACAATGCTTGCTCAGGGGCTTTGCGTCTCATGTGCTGCCGTTCTTTCTGCAGTTTCTCCCTCCCTGCTTTCATTTTCTGTTGCTCTGCCTTCAACCTGCTAACATACTCTGTTGCTTTTCTCAGGACGACCACTCTTGGAGTCTCGTCATTCTTGGGAAGTTCTGGAACCTCAACTCGAAGAATGAATAAACATTGCCTCAACTCATTCCTCCTCTGCCTCTTCAGGACATTGCATGTCCTTCACCTCTCCTCATTCTCTGCATCTGAAGGCTTGGGGCTCAAAGTCGAGGACTTGTTGGGGGAAGAGTACTCGGTCTCTTGGAGATATCTGTCCATTCTGGCTCGTTGTGGTGCTGGCGGTTCTCTAGATAGCAGAAGTGCAGGCGTAGTATAGTTGTGCTGTTGCTGGGTTTCCAGATGGCACCGTTTGATGCTGGTTGGAGTCTGCGAGCGGGTTCCGTTTCTTGGAGATTTCCCCTTGGCAATGCTGTCGTGAATAGTTTTGATGCTGAGATCCTTGCACGCTTGTAGCCCTGCCACTGCTGGTCAGCTCGTGTCTACTAAGTAGAACGTCTGTGGTTTCCTTGCTGACTTGCCGTATTTGCATTGCATTGTTAATGTGCCACTGCAAGGGATGGGTGATCCGTTGTATGCAGATAACTTGGAAGTTGTTGGTTGTATCATTGATCTCCAATGATTCCAGTACATATCTTGGAGGTTTTGGACTTGTAGGATATTTGCACTAGCGCCAGTGTGACTCTTGACCTTGAGTGTGTGTTTGCCAGCTTTCTTTGGGCACGTGATGTTGATGGTGGTGAAATTTTCACATTGCTTGACTTTACCAACAGGATGTGTCAGGTTTACAATGTGGAATACTTGCTCGTCTTCTGACTGAGACTTACTTCTCCCTATGTCTTGGCTTAGGTCTGTTTTGCTGTGGACTTCATGTATTGGCTTGCGTTTATGCAGGTCTCTGGTGCTTTCCTTGCCGCTGTTGCAGTGCTGCTGCTCCTATCTTCTGTTGGCTTGTGTCCTACGTGGCTTCTGGCTGCGTCTTCGGAGCCAGAATTCCTGCATAGAAGGGCCCAGTGTCCTTTTGCACCACATGCCTTGCACAGGTCTCGAAATGCAGGGCAATATCACCGTGAGTGGGATCAACCACACCAACCACACAGCTTCCTTGCTCTTTTTGACCTGGTTATGGTGCCGATACTGTTGGTTGCACCTAATGTTTGCCAATGCTTTTGTCCAGCTACAATGGCTTCGTATTTTCTGCCACCTTCCAGTAGAGCATCAATGCTGTCACCTTTCTTTTTCCCCAAGAGGTCTTTCTGAAATGCTTCAATGGGTGTTGATATGATCACCAGCTCCATTATTTGGTCTGACAGCTCAGCTTCTGAGAAGTCGCATTCGTTGCCCTTGCTACAGCATCTACTGACGAACTGGTCTATTGATTCCTGTGACTGTTGCCTGTAGGACATCAATTCCAGATGATGAATTCGAAAATTCACCCTTAATCTGAGCTGATCTTTCAGCACTTTCCATAGCTTTGTGAGATCTTTATAATCCTCTTCAGATATGCCTGAGGTATTGATTCTGTGCAATCCTTCATTTCCAATCGCTGTCATTATTTTTAAGAGCTTGCTTCTCTGGTTCTACCGTCGCTTGGTCCGTGAAGCATAACTGCATTCTCTGTTTGAACAATTGGAACTCAGATAGTATATCCATGGCTTTCTCGTTCATGTTGGGAAACTTGGAAACCATCTTTCTGCTGTTCTTTTGCTTTAAAACTTGCTTTAAGACTTGGTTCTGACTCTACTGTTTCCTCTTTAAGAAACTCTCTTGGCTGATTTGATTGAGAGCAGCAGCTTGTCCAGCACTAAGCTTTTTCTGTTTACGTAGCTGTGCAACAGTCATTTCAAGTGCTTTTATTTCTGCTAGTCTGTTTATAGAGCCATTCAAGAGGCAATTCTTAATACTTGCTGGTATTATGAGGTTTTTTTTAAACTCAATTTGAGTGAATGAAAGCCCTTCACGCTTGAGTGATTTAATGGGGTTTCATTTTATAGCTTCAGCTCCCTGAATGGAAGATTCCCATGCTTTTTGCTCTCGGGCGCCTCCTGGAATGGTGCCGATCACCATTCAGCCTGGGAGGGGAGTTGGGTCTTTTCTGTTTCTTTTTAACAGAGGCTTTGAAAAAGTTCAATTTTTAGGCACTTCAGAGCTTTTGGGGAAAAAATCTATCTGCTGAAGGACTTCAAAGCTTTTTTTTTAAAGCAGTATCCCTCACCCGTCGGCAGAATGACTCACCTGATTTTCTTGCAGCCTGTCGTTCAGCACTGTCTTCCATAGCTTGAGGTAACTGTTTGGACCAGTATTTTTCTTAAACTTTCTCTCTTCCAGCTCTAGGGAGGTAGTTTTTAAAAGCTGCTTTCCTGTGGTCTTCAAACTTGGATTTTTTCTTCTCACCATAGCTGCCACCATGCAATAAGAAGCTTTTTTTATGTTGTCTGATGCAACATAGATGAGATGTGTGGAGTTCAGGTTGTTTGAAGATCTCAAAACAGGTTTATTAAATAGCTAAACTATTACACAGTACAGAGCTAACTATTACATGACTTGCCTCTTGGTGTTACAGTAGCAGAGTGAGACTGGCATGTAGTCATATGACTATGTTCTGATACTTGGCTCATTAGCATACTAAGATCTTAAAGGGACATCACTCTTAAAGGCAATCACACAACAGAGTATACTGCACAAGAACATGCCAATCAACACAACTAGATGTTAGGATAGATGACCAAAAGTTTGGTTGAAGTGATAGGTTTAAGGAACATCTTAAAGGAGGAGAGAGATAGAGAGGTATAGAGGTTTATCACACTTTCACTTCTTCCGCCCCCACTTTTGTGCCCATTCTTCAGCCACCATCACATTCTGCATGCCTCTCACCACTCACACTCGCTGAAAGTCAAATCTCAGCTTCACTTCTTTGGCTCTCTCCAGCCACTCCTGCTTAAATCCTCCAAGTAGAGCAAGTGTACAGCAAGCACAGCTGAACGTGGCTAATTGTATGAATGCTGTCATTTCTGTACGTCTTTTATGAAACAAAATGAGGAAAGAAAACATCAGGATTGAGGAAGAGTGCCAAATTAGGGAAGAGTAATACGTGCCCACTAAAAGCAAAGGGAGAACTGTACCAAGCTCAGCCCACAGTGTACTGCCACATCTGCATTGCAGCCTGCAAAGCAGTGGCCCTGCCTTAAGGCTCCTAAAAACTGTCCCTGGAGCTGGATTTCCAACTTGGAGGCTGTTACTCACACAATTCTGGCACATTTTCTTACTAATTCACTGTGGCTACGGTAACTACTTGCAGGGATTGCACTGATTTTTTCATACCTGGTGAAATAGGCTACTCAACCAGGTGTCCTCTCAGGTTACCTCCTAATGATCTAAGGGTCTTTGTTCTCATTTCAAAGCAGAAGTTTGCACATAATCATCAGCAGTGAACCTGTACTGATAGTGACCCAACCATCTGTGAACCCTCAACTGTGAAGAGAAGCGGGAGAAAATGATGGCGTGTGTAAGGAACAGCCTTGTAGCTTCAGGCTAGCTCAACTAAGCAACTCTTTTTTACTTCTTCTTTTTGCCAGCACCTAAAAGTCAACTGGTGACTAATGGGTATCTATCTGTACCTCTGCTGCAAATCACAATAGTGCCTTGCTATTGTGCACAGAGCCATTGGCTTCGTATCCTATGTTAACTTATGTTCCCTTTTCCCTACTGTCCCAAGGTGAAGATGCTAGCACCAAGAAGTAGAAAGCAGCACAATCACATGAGTACCCATTAGGCACTCTAAACCCTGTTAGCACCAGCACCAGCAGAGAAATATGTATTGTGAGGGAATCAGATAAAAGAGTCAGGAAAGACCACTGAGTGAAGAGCAATTGAAACCGGCAGCGGAGAAGCAGCAGCCGAGGAAAAGAAAGATATAGGTCAAACAGACGGTTTGTACAGGACCCAGGGATTCATACCTTAATAGGATAGGGAGCAAACCTGAAGGCAGGGAGATTTAGCACAGTTTATGAGTATGAGCCACATGTAGTACGGGGAAGACCATATGACGGTTCATGTAGCAGCTGAAGGGCTACTTTTAAATCAAAATCCTGTCAATCACCCTCTAACACTCCAGTCTGTCTGTGCATGTATCAGCCTCAGCTACTAGTTTGTCCCTTTCCTCTTCCTCTTCCTTCTCTTAAGTAGCCAAGGTTTCAGATAAATCTTTCAGCTCATCTGGTTGCATGCCTTCCCTATTCTAATGGCAAAGCTTGCAGTACACAACAGGCACAGGTGATCTTTGATAATTGCCAAGCTATAGAACTGGACCCCAACGACCTGTCCAGGTATTGGAACCATTGCTTCAATATATCAATTATAATTCAACAATTTCAGTGGCGGCTCATTGTACTTTCTTTCTGTCTCAGTGTGGGGGTTCCTGATTAATGTTAATGGCCAGCGCAGCATGAAGTATCCCTTGTCACTGGCAGGTCCACTGTTGTCCAGCTCAGTGGGATCACCTCACTTGATTCCATTCTTACCTAGCCAGAGGATTTCCAGCAATGGCTTCTCTTCCCACTTCCTGTACCATTACCTCTGGAAGTCCATCCCTGCAGCCCACCACTTTTACTCTCCCTTCCATTCCCAAGCTGGCTTCTCTGTCTGTGGCTCTCTACACTTCTCCACCCAAGCTCAACACACATCTTAACTTGCTTTTAGAAACATCAGACCTAATGCCTACCACCTATCTAGCCTGTTACAAAAGAATCAAGTGCAAAGTTGCACATCTGCCTTTCTCCAGGCAGTCAGTTCTACTATTTCTGTTATCATTCTTGCTACTTTTGCCTCCATACTGCTTCTGTTTTAACATCCATCATCTCTATGCTATTTATAACTATTGTTCCCTTCAGCAATTTTTTACTCCTACTACTCCTCCACAGATGTTATCACATCACTGTCCAGCCACAAAATGGCTTCCAGCTCTTTGGCCATTAGATGCAGTCACAAATTAGTTGATGTGAGGTCATGAGGTGCCTCAGTGTTTGCGGCCAGTAAACAACAGAAAATATGTCAAGATATTCAAAACATATATTGGAAACCCTGAGCTCAATGAAAATCGGTATGGTGTTATGACCTCAGTGAGACTGTTAACGTAAAAAATACGACATATGAACCCCCAGATCAATTTAAAGAATTACACAAGATTTCAAGTTTTAAGATTTTTATTATAACAACTAGATTAAAAGAAATCCCCATTAATTAAATAGTACTTTGTAGGTAGCTGATACCCCAGATTACAAAGAAAGATATTTTCTTAGTAAAATACTTGAAAACCTCACACCATACTCATATGTTACGCAATCCTCTTTGATGGCGAAATATTTGCGGTTAAAAGTGCCAAACTCCTCCCAGTTGCAATGGTTTGGATCTCCTAGGCCTTTACAAAATCAATGACCTCTTCGCTCACTTCTCCAAGCACTTCCAACCTGGATGTCTGTGAATCAGGTGATTCCTGGTGATCCAATGGGCTTTTATTTTTCCGCAAACTTCAACTTTCGAAACAGGTTCAGGTTTTCGCAGCCTTTTGCTGCCTCAGGCTTCCGAGAGCAGATGTTCCCTCTCTCCCTCTTGAGGTTGCCACTGCTGGTTGTCTTCCTTTCTTACAGTTTGTCTTCTTCATAAAATCTGTTAAATTTAACTGGACTCAAAAGTCAATAGCTTATTGGCCCTTTTCCAAAGGTTAGACGTCTGGTTTCACAAAACCACCGGGGCCTTCCATTGTTCCCAGGTGTTAACAGCTGGCTGATACATTTGCATCTTCAGAATCACTGACATCTTGGCCGGGATTTTATTCGGACTGCAGGGGTCTCGACGTCCGGAAAAAGCAACACTGAGAATACCTCGTCACCTTTTTTGTGGGAAGCCCGCCGAATCTAGTGCCAATTAGACACTTAAGTGAACAGCGGCAGGCCTTCCAGAGGATCAAGGACCCCAGCATCGGAAGACCCACACTTTTGAGATCTACCAGCCAATCAGAAGCTGGCAGCTCTTCAATATTAATTGCCCAGTTAAGGGCCTCAATTGGCAGCGGAGGGGGAAGGCCAATCACAGGCCTTCCCACACCGAACTTAATTTTGGTGGAGGCGGGAAGGTGGCTTAATAGCTCACCCTAAAACTTTGCAGTCAATATCACATCACAATGAGAAAGCCCATTCAGTTTTTCCAGAGTCTCTGGCTATAGTTTGAAGGTTAGTAATAATCGACACATTTCAACATAGTTTCTAAAGCTTAAAATATAGTAGTCCCGTAAATATTTTGTTATGTTGTGCTACTGGGCAACTATAAATTTTGAGACTTGAATATTGTAAACATACATTATGAACTGTTAAAACAGGCAATTATAAAATGCCATTCTAAGATCATAATAGGAGCAGGAGTAGGCCATCTGACCCCTCAAGCCTGCTCCGCCATTCAATAAAATCATGGCTGATCTGATTGTGGCCTTAACTCCACTTTCCCATCTTACCACCAACCACCGCCACCCCCCCAGCCCCACCCCCACCCCTCCACCCATAAGCCTTGACTCCCTTGTAGATCCAAAAATTTGTCTCACTCAGCCTTGAATATATTCAATGACCCAGCCTCCGCTGCTCTATGGAGAAAAGAATTCCAAAGATTAAAGACCCTCTGAGAGAAGAAATTCCTCCTCATCTTCGTCTTTTTAAACTGTGCCCACTAGTTCTAGATTCTCCCACAAGGGGAAACATCCTATCAGCATCTACTCTGTCAAGCCCCCTCAAAATCTTAAATGGTTCAATAAGATCACGTCTCAGTCTTCTAAACTCCAATGAGTATAGGCCCAACCTGCTCAACCTTTCCTCATAAGACAACCCCTTCATCCCTGGAATAAGCCTAGTGAACCTTCTCTGAACTGCTTCCAATGCAAGTACATCCCTCCTTAAATAAGGAGACCAAAATTGTACACGGTACTGTAGGTGTGGTCTTTCCAATGCCCTGTACAGTTGTAGCAAGACCTCCCTACTTTCATACTAAATCCCCCTTGCAAAAAAGGCCAATATTCCATTTGCCTTACTAGTTACTTGCTGAACCTGCATGCTAACTTTTTGTGATTCATATACAAGGACACCCAGATCCCTCTGTACTGCAGCATTCTGCAGACTGTCTCCACTTCAATAATATTCTGCTTTTCTGTTCTTTGCCCCAAAATGAACAACCTCACATTTTCCCACAATATACTCCATCTGCCAAATTTTTGCCCACTCACTTAACTTATTTCCATCCCTTTGCACACTCTTTGTATCCTCACAACTTGCTTTCCTACCTATCTTTGTAACGTCAGCAAATTTGGCTACAATACACAAAGTCCCTTCATCCAAGTCATTAATTTAGATTGGAAATGGCTGATCCCGGTAGCATTCCACTAGTTACAGTTTGCCAACCTGAAAATACCCCATTTATCCCGACTCTCTGTTTTCTGTTAGTTAGCCAATTCTCTATCCATGCTAATATATTACCCCGAACACCATTAACACTTATCTTGTGCAGTAACCTTTTAAGTGGCACCTTATTGAATGCCTTTTGGAAATCAAAATATACTACATCTACTGGTTCCCCTTTATCTATCCTGCTTGTTACATCCTTAAAGAACTCTAATAAATTTGTCAAACATCATTTCCCTCTCATAAAACCATGTTGACTTTGCTTGATTGTATTATGATTTTCTAAATCATACTCCTACTTCCTTAATAATGGATTCTAGCAGTTTCCCAATGACAGATGTTAGGCTAACTTACCTATAGTTTCCTGCTTTCTGGCTCACTCCTTCCTTGAGTAGAGGTGTTACATTTGTAGTTTTCCAATCCGCTGGGACCTTTCCAGAATCTAGGGAATTTTGGAAGATTACAACCAATGCATCCACTATCTCTGCAGCCATTTCTTTTAAGACCCTAGGATGCAGGCCATCAGTTCCAGGGGACTAGTCAGCCTTTATTTATTTAGAAATACAGCACTGAAACAGGCCCTTCGGCCCACCAGATCTGTGCCCACCAACAACCACCCATTTATACTAATCCTACATTAACCCCATATTCCCTGCCACATCCCCACCATTCTCCTACCACCTGTCTACACAAGGGGCAATTTACAATGGCCAATTTACCTATCAACCTGCACATCTTTGACTGTGGGAGGAAACCGGTGCACCCGGCGGAAACCCACGCGGTCACAGGGAGAACTTGCAAACTCTGCACAGGCAGTACCCAGAACTAAACCCGGGTTGCTGGAGCTGTGAGGCTGCAGTGCTAACCACTATGCCACTGTGCCGCCCGTTAGTCTGTTTAGTCCCATTAGTTTTCCTAGTACTTTTTCTCTAATGATAGGGATTGTTTTAAGTTCCTCTCTCACTTTTGCCTCTTGATTTTCTACTATTCTTGGGATGCTTTTTGTGTCTGCTACTGTGAAGACAGATACAACATAGTTGTTCGAAGTCTATGCCATTTCCTTGTTTCCCATTATTAATTCACCGATCTCATCCTGTAAGGGACCAATGCTTACTTTACCTCCTCTTTTACTTTTTATATACTCGTAGAAGTTTTACTGTCTGTTTTTATATTTCTTGCTGGTTTACTCTCATACTCAAATCTCTTTCTCCTTTTTTTTTAGCCATCTTTTGTTGGTTTCTAAAATTTTCCCAAACTTCCGGCCTACCACTAAACTTCACATCATTATACACCTTTTCTTTCAATTTGATATCATCCTTAACTTCCTTAGTTGGCCACAGATGATGCATCCTTCTCATAAAGTCTTTCTTTCTTAATGGAATGTATCTTTGTTGAGAGTTATGAAATATCTCCTTAAATGTCTGTACCGTCTTACCTTTTAACCTATTTTCCAAGTCCACTTTAGCCAACTTTGTTATCATACCCTGTGCAATTTGCTTGTGGCTCAGGTAGTAATCCAGAGATTATTCCCTTTGTGATTCTGCTCATACTCCCTCAGCAGAACCTCTTTCTTAGTCTTACCTATGCCATTGACACTCATGTGGACCATGACAACTAGATCCTTCCCCTCCAAGTTCCTCTCCAGCCTCGAGGAGATGTCCTTAACCCTGGCACTGAGTAATCAACACAGCCTTCAGGATTCATGCTCTCAGCTACAGAGAACAGTATCTATCCCCCTAACTATACTGTCCCCTAATACAACTACATTCCTTTTTACTCCCTCCACTTGAATGGCCCCCTGCACCACGGTGCTGTGGTCAGTTTGCTCATCCTCTCTGCAGTCCCTGCTCTCGACCACACAAGCTGCAAGAACCTCAAACCTTTTGGACAGGTGCAAGGGCTGAGGCTCATCCAGTGCTACCCTCTGGATCCCATACCTGCCTCATTCATAGTCACACCGTCCTGTCCCTGACTACGGACCAAATCTGAAGTACCTAGCCTAAGGAGTGTGACTGCCTCCTGGAACGAAGTGTCCAGGTAACTTTCTCCCTCCCTGATGCATCACAAAGTCCGAAGCTCAGACTCCAGATCATCAACTCTGAGGCAAAGTTCTTTGAGCTGCAGACACTTACTGCAGATATGGTTGCAGTGGATTATACCAGTGTCCACCAGCTCCCAAATGCTACAGCTGCAACATATCACCTGTCCTGCCAACTTTATTGCTTTTTTAACTAATTAGGTTTCAAGTTTAGAAATATCACTCAACAATTATTTGCTGTTATATTTAGTAGTTTAACTGGTTAAGCTATACATTTAATACAATACTTACATCATCCCAGTATCAGTTTAGAGAGAAATAAAACCTTAAAACTCACCAAACAATCACCTTACCTGCTCACCTAAATTAACACCTCTGGGCTTCAACTCTCAGGTCTCACTGTCTCCAGCTCCCTCTCTTGGATCACTCCTTGTTCTGTAAAAGATAAGAACAGCACCTCCTCCCTCGCTGCTCCTAATCTCTCATTTACCAAATTTCCTGAATTAAGCATGCTGTCTGAAAGGACTTAGCCCAACTGGATCTCATGCTACTTAAATCAAAGCAGCCTACACTACTTCACCCAAACATGGCACATTTCTGATTTAAGCTATGAAATGCTTTTATATTAAGCTTTTATAATTAGTCTGACCTGACCTGCAAAAGCACAACAAATAAACTGTGATATTAACAACCACTACTGTGGTAGGGAAAGTCTCCCATATTATTACAATTACAATTACTTACTTTCAAATAAATGTTAAGTGCAATTAATCCTTCGTCCATGGAATTGTATACAGGGGGTGAAAACTAAAAACCTGACGAACTCAGGGCAGGAATTGTGTGGATGGGAGCTGAGAAGCTGGAAAACCGTTCTGACCTCAGCGGCGTGATTATAACACCTGGGCCTCATCTGAACGTCCCCAGTCAGCTTCCCACCAGGAAGCAGCAGCTGGCCAGGAACAGGCACAGGTACTCAGGTAAATCAGATTGAAGGGGTGAGAACAGGGGAGCCCATAGCAGGGAGGCTGAAACTTTCACTGTGGGGCCCAGAAGCGCATATTAATTCCACTTGACCCCACAAGTAAAGTAAAAAATAAATAAATGGACTTGTCCCTTTGGGGCACTTCTAGTCCAAACTCCTCTTCTTGCTATCTGTACCTGGCAGGAAAGCCACAAATGGCCTCCCTGCTCAGGGCATCAGTTAAAATAGAAACCGGGCCTTGATGACATCATTGGAGTTGGATCTGAGCATTTAAAGAAGGACCCCTCATCTCTAGTATCCAGCAGGTGTCCTGCCCGCCTGCTCATAAGAGCAGGTTAAAATCCAAGCATATACGAAGAGCAGAACATTTGCAGGTAAATCCCCTATTTTTTAAAAATTAGTTCATGGGATGTCGGCATTGCTGGCAAGGCCGGCATTTATTGCCCATCCATAATTGATGAGCCACAACCTTGAACCACAGCAGACCATGTAGTGTACCACATTAAAGTGCTTTTATTAGGGAGGCACTTCCAGCATTTTGAAATAGCAACAATGAAAGAATGGTGATATATTTCCAAGTCAGAATGGTACGTGAGGAATTTTGAGGTGATGGGTTGCCATGCGCCTGCTACCCTTGTTCTTCCAGGTGGTAGAGCCTTGGCAAGTTGTTGCAGTGCATCTTGTAAATGGTACACACTGCAGCCATGGTGCACAGTTGGTGGAGAGAGTGAATATTTAAGGTGGTAGATGCCCATCAAGCGGGCAGCTTTGTCCTGGATGTTGTCGAGCTTCTTGAGTGTTGTTGGAGCTGCACCTATCCAGGCAAGTTGGGAGTATTTCATCACACTCCTGACTTGTGCCTTGTAGGTGGTGGACAGGCTTTGGGGAGTCAGGAGGTGAGTTACTTCCCCAGGATTCCAAGCTTCTGACCTGCTCTTATAGCCATAGTATTTATTTGGCTAGTCCAGTTAACTTTCTAGTCAATAGTGACCCACAGGATGTTGATGGTGGAGGATTCAACAATAGTAATGCTGTTGAATATCAAGGGGAGGTGGTTAGACTCACCTGTTGGGGATGGTCATTGCCTGGCACTCGTATGGCACGAATTACTTGTCACTTATCAGCCCAAGTCTGAATGCTGTCCAGGTCTTATTGCATATGGACATGGACTGCTTTATTATCTGTGAAGTTGCGAGTGGAATTGAACACTGCAATCATCTGCGAGCATCCTCATTTCTGATCTTCTGATGGAGGGAGTCATTCATGAAACAGCTGAAAATGTTTGGGCCTATGACACTGCCCTGAGAAACTCCTGCACCAATGTCCTGAGGCTGAGCTGACTGGCCTCCAACAACCACAACCATCTTCCTTTGTGCTCGGTATGACTCCAGCCAGTGGAGTTTTCCTCTGATTCCCATTGATTTCAGTTTTGCTAGACACCTTGATGCCACACTGGGTCAAATGCTGCCTTGATGTCAAGGGCAGTCACTGTCACCTCACCGCTGGAATTCTGCTCTTTCTTCCATGTTTGGACCAATGAGGTCTGAAGCCAAGTGGTCCTGGTGGATTCCAAACTGAGCATCAGTAAGCGGGTTATTGGTAAGTGCCACTTCATAGTACTGTCGACAACACCTTCTATCACTTTGCTGGTGATTGAGTAGGCTGATGGAGTGATAATTGACCAGATTGGATTTGTCCTGTTTTTTGTGGACAGGACATACCTGGGCTGTGCCAACCAAGAACCACCCATTTATACTAACCCTACAGTAATCCCATATTCCCTACCTACACTAGGGGCAATTTACAATGGCCAATTTACCTATCACCTGCAAGTCTTTGGCAGTGGGAGGAAACCGGAGCGCCCGGTGAAAACCCACGCGGTCACAGGGAGAACTTGCAAACTCCGCACAGGCAGTACCCAGAATTGAACCCGGGTCCCTGGAGCTGTGAGGCTGCAGTGCTAACCACTGCGCCACTGTGCCGTGAAAAAGATAAGTCAAATATATTGAAGTGTACAATTTCTTTACAACTGAAGAGCGGGAGATGCAAAATGGAAGTGGCTACAGTGTGACCAAGTTTACATAGGTGGTTTCTGTTATCAATATGGACGTAAGAGTAAATAATGGCAAAAGGTGACAGAAAGTGTTCACAGACAGAAGGAGGTAGAAATTAGTTTTTGGTGTTAGTGCAAAACAGGCAATACTAAATTGCAGCCAGTATTACACTTCGCCTAGTGTTCTTTTCCATTGAAGTCAAAGATGAATTTCTGCTACATGATTTTCTTGATATCAGTAACTAATCTCCCATGGTTTTGTCCACAGGAAACCAAGACCAGATAAAGTGGGTCTAGTGGGAAGGGGATATCGGACCAGGGCACGCAGCCATAGTTCAGTTCTCATAACAACAGTCCTTATTTTTATATTTCCATTACAAATTCCTGTTTACACACTTGTACAAAAACTTATCACATTGTAATTACAGCCTTTCTCCAGTGCTGGTTGTGTCATGCCTCTATCAGAGGAAAGGTGCTTGCACACATTAAAACTTCATTATACTATATATATAGACATGTCATCACTAGCATTTTCTCAATTCCCATATTTCATTTGATACAACAAACCATAAGCAATTTATAACATGTTTATTTATCAAGTTCATTTCTACTTCCAGGATTCTATGGTATCTGAGACAAAACTTTGTGACCTATTGCTATGCAACACTGCAGTCTGATGGTAGCATTAAGTATAAGCATATATATTCTCAGACAATTAATTAGACTATATACGGTATTACATATACAGATATTGAGATCTCAATATTTCTGTTGGCTGTTTCACCATATTACTTAATATTTGAGAAAGAAATGTTTCCACTTGAAGTTTAAAGGCAATGCAAAGCACCCTGTGGCCAAAGCATGTTATACCACTGAGCATTCCCGACACTGTCCCAACAATGCAGTGTCAGTCACAGTTTTGTACCGCCCACCAGGTATTAATTTCCAGTTGCCACATCTTACACAAAAGTGGACTCTTTGATCAAAGATTATGGGCCCGATAGTACGAAAAAGAAAAGAAAGTAGAGGCCTTTGAAATGTGGATGCTAAGACAGATGCTTAAAATTCCTCAAACAGACCATAAGACAAATGAAGAGGTGCTTAAAATTGCACGAGCAAAAGGACATCCAGAAAAGAAAATGTGTTTCAACCATTTGATCAGAGCTGAAAAGCTACAGAGATCTCTTCTAGACGGTAAAGTGGAGGGGAACAGAATGAGGGGTTGACCTAGGTGTAGTTAGATGTTGGACATCACAAAGCAGTTGCAGACGAGCTACAGTGGATGTGTGAGGATGGCGCAAGATAGACGAGTGTAACATATCATGACAGCAGATCTCCTGGTAGGAGGAGCGACAAGCAGCAGCAGCAGCAGTAACTTGGAACCAGGGAGAGAGTGACGGAGATGGGGCAAGGATTTGTGGACAGGAAACCGAGAAGTAAGGGTGTCCCACACAGGTCCTGACAAATTAACAGCAGGACTTGTTTTCAGTTATTTCAACAGGTTTCTTGCCTGACGCAAGTCAAATTCACAAGGCTGGGAAGCAGGCAAATAGCCAATGACATGCAAATCCGACATCACAGTGGCGGCATCGGACATCGTTGTTGGGGGGTGGGGGCTGCGGGACATCGTGGAGGGAATTGGGCAACGGGGGCAGAGGATGGGGGCAGAGGGGTCAGCTAATGTGTTTAAAAGGTAATCTTTTTGGCTGGGTGGGTAAACTCTCCTGCTCCTCCTGGCCCACAAGCACTGCAAATAAAGGCACTTAACTCATGATCAGCCTTTTTCGCTTCCTTTCATCTGCCAGATTTCCTAAGACCTTGCAAAATCTGCCCTGCAAAAGTTAAAAATAAAACATTAGTGAAAATGGAAACACACAACCTCTTTAAAATATTTTAGTGATGGTTCCATCTCCTGAGAGTGGATTGGTCGCTCACAACTCCCCTACTAAAACCAGAAGTGGGCTTTAAAGACAGTTTGGGCATGGGTTTCCCATTTTATTATTTTTAACTCCCCCAACTGCCGCTTCCTATACCCGCCCTTGGAGTTAAAATTACCCCTCTACCTCACAACAATTATTGGCTAAAACAGGGTGTCATGCTTGTCGAGTTGATAAGTTGATACATTCTAAATTTAGGCTTGTGCAAATGGCAGAAAATCTGGGCATTGTGCCACTAAACTATGTTAACAGCATATGTTGTAGCTGCAGTTTAAACTATAAATGAAATCATTATCCCAAAGTAAATGGGAACTATGCAGATTAAATTCTGTGCGTATACATGGCATGCTGGAGGTACTCGGGGGAATTGTCTATGATTTTAGCATTATTTCACTGTTTTTGCGTGCGAAAAGCTCTCTGTTGTAGAATGTTTGATTCATCCTGATCAAAGTCACTGCAAAAACACTGAATACAAAGAGAGAACTACAACAGTAAAAAGATTATGCCTGTGAAGTTAAATCAAACACCCCATAATAATGATAGAATAAGTCACCAACAGGCAGATTAACATATCTCAGTCAAGAATTCCCTTCACACCTCTCAGAAATGTAATAATATGACAAGCATAAACAACCAGAAATGCATTTTGAATTTTACTGCAGCTAATGAAGGTTGCAGAAGATGGATATAAATGTCCAACAAATTTCAAAAGCACTGAGGACAACAAAAGCATTAACATTCTATTGTTTGACAGTGTTATCAGGCCATCTGTCCATCTGCTTGTCTATTGTATATTAAAAGTCTTGTGTATAACTTGCGCTTCCTGTAAGTACAACATTTACTTCCTATAACACTGGTTATTTGCATTAATGGTACTTTTATTGCGGTTGCTTGTCACACTTAAACTTATCTGTTTGTTATATTTACCACTGTTTGAGCTTCTCCAGTTCTATTTTAAGATATAAGATGTCATGGCATTATTCTTCACAGTACCATGACTTAAGGGCTGTAAAAATTGGGCCTCTTGCTCGGTGTTCCCTCCTTATTCCCTCCTGTTGCCTCTCCTGCTCATCGTTCATCCATCTCCCAACCACCACCCCACCATTACCATACCCCATAGCCACAAGATCAGAAGAGCCTGTCAGGTTGATTTGACACATGTTCTGCAAACTTGGACCATGAAAATCCAGTTAACACCCTCTCCTAATACTGAGCGATATTCCCCCACTAGTATTATTTAAAGGGTCAACTTGCAGGTGAGGTGCTTTTGACTTACTTTTGCTCTTGCAAAGTTTGTGGAAGTACTGTTGTGTGTTCTTGGTGGAGTTTTGCTGACTTGTTGGTTTTGGAAGGGAGTGTTGCTGCAACCTGACAGGGATGTCAGAGGAGTTTTGTGACCTGCCCACAGAAAGGCTGCTACAGCTGTGGGGGCTGTAGTTTCAGTCCCTCTTCATCCGTAACATAACAGGGAGGTGAAGCTAAGGCTGCAGAGATGGGAAGCTCTGGGTAGAGGGATGGTGGGGAGGGGTATCCACAGAATGCCCTACTCACCAAGGGTCTCCAGGGAGCACCTCTCCTACCTCTACCTCCCGAGGCATCTGTGATTCATCAAGGAGGTGATCATAGACTGTGCCACCTCCTTCAACAGGATCTACAGCCTCACTGCAGGGTGAGGCTGTCACAACCCGTCGCCATCAAGGTCACCCTTGCTTTCGACTTCTATGCAATCAGATCCTTCCAGGCGGGAGCAGCCGACATTGCCAACATCTCCCAGTTTGCCATCCATCACTACATCTGAGGGGTGACAGAGGACCTGTACACCAGGAGAGGGGACACATCGTCTTCTCTCTAACCAGTGAAAAGCAGGAGGAGTAGGCACATGGCTTTACCAGGGTAGTGGGATTCCCAATGGTGCAAAAAGCCATCGACTACGCACATGGCTCTGTGGTTGCCCTATGTAAATAAGAAGATGTACCATAACCACAAAGGGTTGTACTCCATTAAAGTGCAGTTGGTCTGCAACTGTGCCCAGACCATCATGTTGGTGAATGTTTGCTATCCTGGCACCACCCACGATGCCTTCATCCTGAGGCAGTCTGCCATTCCTGCCATCTTCGGCCCGCAATGAAGAACCAGAGGCTAGTTGCTTGAAGACAAGGAATATCCTCTATACTCATGACTTCCCCTCACCACCAGACCATGCGAGGACAATGTACCTACGAGAGCCATGCTGCTACCAGGAAATATTTGGAGCAGACCATTGGCGTTCTCAAGCAATGGTTCCGCTGCCTAGACTGCTCGGGGGAACCCTACAATACTTGCCAATGCATGTCTCCAAATTCACTACTATGAGGGCACAGCCCTTGCCATCACGCATACGAAGGCCACCTCAGGCCTAGGAAAAGGAGGAGAAGGAAGAGGAGGAAAAGGAGGCAGGGAGGAGCATCTGGGACCACTTCGCTCCAGACACGCTGTCTAGGAGCACCTACTGAGACTCCATTTCCCTTAGGATATCATCCCATCACTGCCATTGATCCACTCTCTACTTTCCATCCATCTGCTACATTCCATCAATGTCCATATCAATTTCATCAAACAATGCACCCAATACACGATACAATACTCAACTAATCACCCTTGTGGATTCCCTTGCATCCACGTATTTTAAAAGGATCTAGGGAAGAGAGGCATTACTACACATATTTAATAATTCGTTAGAAAAAGGTGTAGTGCCAGAGGATTGATGGATCGCTAATGTAGTGCCTATATTTAAGAAGGGGGACAGAACAGGCGCAGGGCATTATAGACCATTCAGCTTAACATCGGTGGTAGGAAAAATAATGGAATCTCTACTAAAGGAGAGAATAGAAGAACATCTAGAAAAGAAAACTATAATGAATAGTCAGCGTGGATTTCAAAAGGGAAATTTTTGCTTGATCAACCTTGTTGAATTTTTTGAGGAGGCAATGCGGTAGATGTAATTTATCTGGATTTTCAAAAAGCCTTTGTTAATGTTCTCCATAATAGACTAATGAATAAGCTAAGAAAATGTAGAGTCAGAGGACAAGTGGCAGAATAGAGTGTTAGCTGGCTTCAAGACAGAAAGTAGAGAATGGAAGTAAAGGGTAGTTATTCAGAGTGGCAGACGGTGGGAAGTGGTGTTTCACAAGGATCAGTGCTGGGACCACTGCTGTTCACAATTTACATTAACAATTTGGACTGTGGAATCAAAAACATAGTTTCTAAATTTGGGGATGACACCAAATTGGGGTGGATAGACAATACTGAGGAGGAATGCAACAAATTACAGGAGGACATTAGTAAACTTGCAAAATAGACAAATAATTGGCAAATGAAGTTCAGCACAGATAAATGTGAGGTAGTACATTTTGGTAGGAAGAATAGGGAGGTCACTTATTACTTGGAAGGTGTAAGTCTAGGTGGGATAGAGGGACAAAGGCCTCTCGGAGTACAAATACACCAATCACTAAAAGTTGCGCCACAGTTTAGCAAGGCCATAAAAAAGCAAACCAAGCACGGCTATATTTCTAGAGGGATGGAATTGAAAAGTAGGGAAGTTATGCTAAACCTGTATCGAACCTTGGTTAGATCACACTTAAAGTACTGAATGCAGTTCTATTGCCATATTATAAAAAGGATATAGAGGCACTGGAGAGGGTACAGAGAAGATTTACAAGGATGATCCAGAAATGAGGGGGAATACATATCAAAAAAGGATGAACAGGCTGGGTCTCTGTTCCCTTGAAAAGCAAAGGCTGAAGGGTGACCTAATAGAGGTCCTTAAAATTATGAAAGGTTTTGATAGAGTGGATACAGAGAGAATGTTTTCATTTGTGGGGAAGAGGATAACTAGAGGCCGTCGATATAGCACAGTCACCAAGAAATCCAATGGGGAATTCAAAAGAAACTTCTTTACCCGAAGAGTGGTGAGAATGTGGAACTCACTACCACAGGGAGTTGTTGAAGCAGATAGTCAAGATGCAATTAAGGGGAAGCTAGTCAAGCATATGAGGGAGAAGGGAATAGAGGGTTTTGATGTTAGATTTAGATGAAGAAAGATAGGAGGAGGCTCGAGTGGAGCATAAACACCGGCATGGACTGCTTGGGCCAAATAACCCATTTGTATATCCTATGTAATCCTATATAATCTTTAGTGCCTGTTTTGAAGGGGCTTTTGCCTGTCCTAGTGCTCCTACACAGTGCTATCCCAGTGGCTGTAGTGTGGATGGTGGAAAGCAGCAGACTTTCACTGGTGCGGACTGCAGCCCACTCATGCCCGGTGACTCAGCATGTGCAGATCCCAAATCTATACTGCCGTCTAAGGTTCGTGCAGTGTCAATATCTGAGCTGGTGGCTGCAAGTGTCAGAACAAGTGATGGTGCTTCTTCCTCAGAAGTCTGGTGTTGCTCTCGCCCTTCCTCATGAAGCTGCAGTGGCTGACCAGGTGGTAGTTCTTGGGTATCTGAAAGCAGAAATGGAGAAGGGGAGGGTTGGGATGATGGGGATGTGAAAAGCAAGTGGTCCATGGTTACACAAACTCCTGATTGATAGCAGGATGATGGTGAGGTGGAACTTGAGAAGGGTCATAAGGCAGGAACATACCATTCTCCTGAATGCTCTCTGCGGTGCAGAATGCAATGGCCTCTGTCACAGCCAGCCCCATGATGCTGAGCACAGTCTTCTTCAACGGGAAAAGGTGATGTAGGTGTGCTGTCCCCCTCTGGTTCTGCTCTGCTGCCTCCATTTACGGGCCACCTTGTCCTGCATAAGTGAGGGAAGAATGCCAGTGAGTATGTTGCAGTGTGTTTGAGTGATGTGCCTGTCATAGCTGAAAAGCTGGAGTATGTGTCTGAGATGGGTATGAGGGTGGCATCATTGATGGGTATGTGAAGGTAAGGTGGAGCATTGGAATGTTAGGACTGAGTCCTGACTGCTAGGGACTGCTGGAAGTTGAGTGATGAGGGTGTGGTTCATTAGCCAGCATGAAGGGTTGGTGGTGTGGAGGGTAGCAGATGTCCTTTGAAGAAAGATTTCCTGACCTTGACCACTCGCATTAAGTCATTGAACTTCTTGTGGCACTGCTACTAGGTCTTTGGGGTGAGACTCTGGGAATTAATTTCCCTGGCCACCTGTTCCAGTTCCCTTCTCAGCATTTGCCTTGAGGGCTTCCTAGCCTCCACTGTGGAAACATGGCCTCTCTCCTCCTGTTAACCTTCTGGACCAAAGCCTCTGATGCCATAGCTAAGAACCTGGGCTCCTCTTGGCTGTTGCTCCACTTGGTGTCCTTCTTCATATAGCAACTTGCAAAACAGGCAGTCAACAGTAGTTTTTGTGCAATAAATGCAGTTCCCCTTTAAGAGAGGCAGGTTACCTTTAAGAGGTGCAGGTTAGCTGAACTACATGCTAACTACACATGATGCTGGGCCCCATTTGAGCATTCAGCCAGCCAGCACCGCAGGCTGCGCTCGATTGAACACTACAATCATTCAAATGAGGAGGCAGCACAAAGTTTTCATGCCACCAGACTCAACAGGACCAGGCATGGGCTAATTCCAAGTCACAACCCATGCACCTGAAAACAGGAGCAGTCCAATTGTTAGCCTAATGGCTTCAATTTTTTGAGGCCCCACACCAGTGGTGCATTGCATACAATAGATCGTTTATCGAATAATGAAGGTTGCACAGCGCATGATTTTCCACCCATTGATTTCACAGCCTGCATGAGCTGCTTCTTATTAATGGCATTGAAACTCTACAGTCCACCATAGAGCACAGGGCACCTCCAGTGAGATCTGCAATAGATGCCCCTCACAAAAAGTCTTAATGTCAATTTGTGCATCTCTTATTAATGCTTAGACTGTTGTCATTCAGACCTTGGGATGCAATATTTCCTCAATGGACTGTTATGGAAAGGCGGTAAGTGGTGTGGGTGGCTTCCACTTTTCACCTCCCAACTGATCGCAATTGTGTTTGTTAAAAATGGTGCGTTAGTCCCTGAGTGTTTTTAGGGTCAAATAAACAGACAAATGACAGGTTTTCTTGTAGGTTAAAAAAAAGAAAGCTAACTATTTTAAATGATTCCTGAAATGGTCGCAGCCTTTACCCACTCACATTCACACACACATGCATACTGTCAGGCAAGCCCCCCCAACTGCCAAGAATAAGGAAATTAATTTTTCCACATGATCATTGATTTTAAACTGTTGGTGAAGGAAGAATTTGCTTTAAAAAGCAATTGGAGACTTTGGCTGGAGAGAGACATTAGCATATCAACAGAGAGTACTTCAAAGGACAAAGGGGCCTGCTCCAATTTAATCCACAATGGACTTTTAATTACCAAAAGTTGAAGGTGGAAAGGCTAGCATTCCAGGTTAGCTGCTAAAATGGCCAAATACACAAACAGACGTGGTCAGACCAGTTTAGTCACATGCCTAACTGACTGTTGAAGTTTTTTGAATTTGAACTTCCAACAGGGAATTTGAACTCAGAAAGCTGTTTGCTGCTGGACTGGAAAAGACCTCTCTCCTGTCTGCTCTCACCAGCCTCGGAAACCACTGAAGACTTATGAACCCCAAGAGAGAAAAGTCTCCCACAGTGAACAAGGTTTAAGAAGAATACTGGGCCCCAACAAAAAGCTAGACTACCTACAATCAAGAGCCCTACAGCGAGTTTGAAGCACAGTAAAAAAAAACCTCTTCAGAGATTGCCTCAAACCTCTCCATTTTATTTTTCTTCTCTTTTCTGCCCCTATTTGCATGTGTGTATCACTTGTGCATGCTAGCATGGGCACGTCGTATATCCATAGGCGTTAACCATATTAGAGTTTAAGTTTAAGTTTTTAATAAATTTCACTTTTCTTCTTTAAACCTAAGAAAATCTGGTGTGCTCATTTCTTTGCCTTATAATTGGAAAGTGGTGAACAAGGATTCACCAAGGGGGGGCTCAAAACACAGTGTGTTTAAAATTAAACCCTGTTACAATAAGACCAGGTGAAGACAGTAAAAGACCCCTAGACACCTTTCTCACCTGGTTGCAACAATACACAACAATAGAGAGATAGATAGCGAGAAAAGGGTAGGCTGCAATTTCAAGTCCAAGGTGATATAAGAGTTTGTGGTTTATAGAATACTGTTGAATCTTCTCAGGAGGAAAGTCTTTTTTAAAGGTGCAGGCCTGGATGTTAGCAGTCTTGAACTTGCTGAGGTGTTGTAGAGTTCTAGTGGTTAAAACGCAGCCCAAAGTTGGTGGTATGAATTTGGTTTACTTCACAGATGGAGAGTCTCAAAGTCACTTTGCAATTTCTCTGCTTTAGTGTGTTCTTTAGTTGTTGTTCCGCAGGGTTCTTTTCTTTAGCTGGATCTCTCTCACAGCCGCTGGCTGGAAAGCTGGCTTTCTGTGGCCTTGGCTTAACTCTCTCTCCAGAGAGCTACCTTTTAAAGTAAAATCCATCACGTTTCAGTCTTGGTCAAGTGTTACAGGGCCCGGTCCCCCCGTGTGACCACACAATGGTCCAGGATATGGAAACCATGGTGGTCTGTTGATGTCTGAATGGGGACCATTCTGTTATAATGGTGCTACTTTACTCCTATTCATTTTGGTTTGGGCTATGAGTCAGCCTGTCTCCAGAAGCCTTTGTTAGTTCAATCATGTAAATAGGAGCCATCAATATGCAATGGTGCTCCTTTCAATTTCAATGCGTTCTCCCCAGAGCTATTTCAGATAAGGTAATGAGTTTCATACCACAGATGGAGGTGAGTATTTCCAGTCCAAGAGGGGTCACATGACCGCTATTCTATTTTGTCTGTGACACAAATGTTCACGTTCTTGTGGTTCAGTTTAACAGTTAACTTTTTGTTTTCATAATTCCTCCAATTCATGGTTTATTTCATCATGGCTCCTTCTGAGCATGACAGGACAGATTAATTGAATGGAGAGAGCTGTTGAAAGGTGTTGCAGCAAAGCATCTGGTGCCAGGGATTAGATCACACATGGATTAGTGAGAACGGTGACATGGGTCCCGATATTGGCAGGGGTGGGTTTGGTAAGTCGAGGGGGTTGGTGGAATTTTACTTGGAAAATCCCCTTTTTATAGCAGGAACCCCTGCCTCAGGTAAGGAGCCTGCAGCTGCTAGGGGGAATGAGGTGGGGGAGGGGAATTATGATCCCCTATCAGGGGTCTTTGTATGGAGAAAGGGTGGGAGGCCTGATGAGGGGGGAGAGTCAGATCCAGGGAAGTTTGGAGTGGCCAGGGGAAAGCACTCCTGCTCCTCCTGGCCCACAAGCAGTGCTTAAAGGCACTTATCTTCTCTCAGAAGCTGTCCTTGCATCCCGTGTGCTGCTAGGTTTCCAGTGGCCTTGAAAGCCTGGCCAGCAAGGGTTAAACCTGTAAAACAGGTTAAGTTTGAGGCTGCTAACCAGATTAAAATATTTAAGTGGCCAGCCTGCCTCTTGGAAATGGGTTGGTTGCCCACTCCTGTCCTGCCTCCTTTAAACCTGGAAGTGGGGGGATGGAGGCAGGTTAAGAACATAGGAAATAGGAGCGGGAGTAGGCCATATGCCTCCTCAAGCCTGTTCTGCCATTCAATAGGATCATAGCTAAACTCTTCACTTTGCTGCCCTATCCCTATATCCCTTGATTCCCAATGTGCCCAAAAATCTATGGAACGCAGTTTTGAATATATTCATCGAGTGAGCATTCACAACCCACTGGCATACAGAATTCCAAGTGAAGTGAAGAAATTTCTCCTCATCTCTGTCCTAGATGGCCAACCCCTTATCCTCAGACTAGTGAAGGATAATCTTGGGGTCGTGCTTACAGAGGCTGAGAGTCATTTTAATCCTAAGAGCCTTTCAAAAATATGCAGGGACTGGCCACTTCATACCCTGCAGTCACTGGGGCTGTACTGAAAAGGAGCGCAACACACAAAAAATCCCTAATATTGATGCGGAGGTGGGAGGGAAAGGGCGAGGAGCTCATGGCCGCTCAAAAACCCAGGTAACATGGGGATCCTGCTGAATTTAACGGACCACTTTTAAACATTATTTCTCCATTTCCCACTAGTAACCAACTTGATTGAGAGGTTGGCTGTCAGCTGATAAGGCCTGTGCTGGTAGGCCACATCCGCGGAGTGGTGAGCAGGGAGAGAGGGAGAGAGAGATCGTGGGTCGGGGCAGGGTGGGTTGGACATCATGGACGTCATTGCAGGGAAGGGAAGCTGATCGGGGGAGGGAAGCTGGTTAACTTGAGGGGTCAAGGGAAGCACTCCTGCTCCTCCTGGCCCACAAATAGTGCTGGAAAGACACTTACCTGCTGGATCCAGTTGTTCTCACCTTCTTTCAGCTGCAGGATTTCTCCAGCCTGGGAAACTTGGCATGCAACAGTTAAACATCAAAGTTAGTTAAGATTTGAGGCGCATAGCCTCATTATCATATTTCAATGACTGGCCTGCACCCCCAATCTGCCTCCATTAAAACCGAAAGTGTGCACAATAAAGGGGATCTGCGGTCAGGTTTCTGATTTTTGAAATTTTAACACCCTTCTCCCTCCCCAACCTGTGTGGGAGGTTAAAATTCTCCCCAGAGCGTTAGGGAGGAGAGAAACCAAAGTAGCAAGTGCTAGATTCAGAATTTTTGAGCACAATCATGTACATGTGTAGTCATTTCAGTCTTGTCATTGATGCTCCAGCAGTGCTCCCAGTTTAAACAGTGAAAATACAGAACTGAAAAATTGCTCTGGAACATGAGACAAGTTACTTGGATAGATGTTTATAAGTGTAATTAGCATTGGATCTCACCCGAGCCAAACCCTATGCCAAGTATAAAATGAAAACAGAAAATGCTGGAAATGCTCAGCAGGTCTGGCAGCATCTGTGGAGACAGAAACAGAGTTAACATTTCAGGTCTGTGACCTTTCATCAGAACTGAGAAAAGTTAGAAATGTACTAAGTTTTAAGCACGTGAAAGGAGGGGAAGGTGGGAAGAAGAACAAAAGGGAAGGTTTGTGATAGGGTGGAGGGTAAGACAGATTAAATGACAAAAGGTTTCATGGTGCAAAGCCAAAGTTCATGGTAATGGGACAAGAAACAAAACATGTGTCTCAATGAGGTGTGAGTGGTAGGATAGCAGCCGACTGAATGCAAAGTAAAGGGATTAAGAAAGAAACAAGAGGACAAAATTGAACCAGCAAAAAAATACAAAACAAAATGGGGGCAGAGGTTATGATCTGAAATTGTTGAACTCAGTGTGTAGCCCAGAAGTCTGTAAAATGACAGTTGGAAGATGAGATGCTGTTCCTCGAGCTTGCCTTGAACTTCATTGGAACACTGTAGCAGGCCAAGGACAGTAAGGTCAGAATGAGAGCAAGGTAGTTTCCAGCATCCACAGTATTTTGCTTATGTCACATATGCTGTTTCATGTTTTATTTTCCAAGATTGCATCTTCCGGTTACAAAATATTCACATTTCACGCTTTGCATCTTTCTGAAGTAATACCTAAAAAAACTGTGCTCAGCACACAGCATAGATCAATTCTTTGGAGGAGAGAGGGAGAGAGGATTACTATTGTCACCATTAAAAAGAGGCTTAAAACAGATCCACTAGATGTGAATAAAATTGTAAACCTTTATTAGTGCAAATGGATTCTTTGAAATCATTGCTTTACTGTTTACAGTAGGGGGTGATGCACAGTGAAATAAAGAAGAGAAACTAAGTCAGTCTGGAAGGCAGAGCAAATATAGACCTTTTAAGGCACAAGCGAATAATGCAAGGCTGGATTGCATCTATTTTAACACAAGGAGTCTTACTAGTAAGGTAGATGAATTGAGGGCATTGATTAACACCTGGGAATATGATATTATTGCTATCACAGAGACATGGTTGAGGGAAGGGCAGGACTGGCAGCTCAATATTCCAGGGTATAGAATCTTCAGGCATGACAGGGGAGGATATAAAAGAGGAGGTGGCATTGCACTATTGATCAAGGAGTCAATTACTGCAGTAAGGTGGGATGATATCTTAGAAGGTTCCTCAAATGAGGCCATATGGGTAGAACTTAAAAACAAAAAGGGGGCAATCTTGCTGGGAGTGTACTACAGGCCTCCAAACAGTCAGGGAGAGATAGAGAAGTAAATATGTAGGCAAATCTCAGAGGTGTAAAAATAATAGGGTAATAATTGTAGGGGATTTCAACTTTCCCAATATTAACTGGGTTAGTCTTAATGCAAAAGGCTTAAAGGGGATGGAATTCTTAAAATGCATACAGGAGAGCTTTTTGAGCCAGCATGTAGAAAGTCCTACAAGAGAAGGGTTGGTACTGGACCTAAACATAGAGAATGAAGCCGGACAAGTGGTAGAAGTGTCAGTGGGGGAGCATTTCAGGGATAGTGACCATAACTCTGTAAGATTTAAGATAGTTATGGAAAAAGACAAAGATGGACCGGAAATAAAGGTGCTGAATTGGGGGAAGGCCGATTTCAATATGATAAAACAGGATCTGGCCAAAGTGGACTGGGAGCAGCTACTTGTGGGAAAGTTTACATCAGACCAGTGGCAGTCATTCAAAAAGGAAATAGTGAGAGTTCAGGGCCAACATGTTCCCGTAAAGGTGAAGGGTAGGACCAACAAGTCCAGGGAACCCTGGATGTCAAGGAATGTAGAGGATTGGATAGAGAAAAAAAGGCTTATGGCAGAGTCAGAGTACTGAAAACAGCGGAGGCCTGAGAGGAGTGTAGAAAGTGTAGGGGAGTACTTAAAAAAGTAATTAGGAGAGCAAAGAGGGGGCATGAAAAAACACTGGTGGGCAAGAGAAAGGAAAATCCTAAGGTGTTTCATAAGTATATTAAGGGCAAAAGGATAACCAGGGAAAGAGTAGGGCCCATTAAGGACCAAAGTGGCAATCTGTGTGTGGAGCTAGAGGACACCGGTGAGGTTTTAAATGATTACTTTTCATCTGTGTTCACTATGGAGAAGGACGATGTAGGTGTAGAGATCAGGGATGGGGATTGTGATATACTTGAACAAATTAGCATTGAAAGAGAGGAAGTGTTAGTGGTCTTAGCGGGCTGAAAAGTGGATAAATCCCCAGGCACAGATGAGATGTATCCCAGACTGCTATGAGAGGCAAGAGAGGAGATTGCAGGGGCTCTGACACAAATTTTTAAATCCTCTCTGCCCACAGGAGAAGTGCCAGAGGACTGGAGGACAGTGAATGTGGTACCATTATTCAACAAGGGTAGTAGGGATAAAACAGATAATTACAAGCCAGTGAGTCTAACATCAGTGGTAGGGAAACTATTGGAAAAAATTCTGAGGGACAGGATTAACCTCCACTTGGAGAGGCTGGGATTAATCAAGGATAGCCAGCATGGCTTTGTCAGGGGGAGATCTAACTAACTAGATAGAATTTTTCAAGGAGGTGACTAGGTGTGTAGATGAGAGTAAAGCAGTTGATGTAGTCTACATGGACTTCAGTAAGGCTTTTGATAAGGTCCTGCATGGGAGATTGGTCAAGAAGGTAAGAGCCTATGGGATCCAGGGCAATTTGGCAAATTGGATCCAAAATTGGCTTAGTGGCAGGAGGCAGAGAGTGATGGTCGAGGGTTGTTTTTGAGAGTGGAAGCCTGTGACCAGTGGTGTACCGCAGGGATTGGTGCTGGGACCCTTGCTGTTTGTAGTGTACATTAATGATTTAGACGTGAATATAGGAGGTATGATCAGTAAGTTCGCAGATGACATGAAAATTGGTGGTGTCGTAAATAGTGAGGAGGAAAGCCTTAAATTACAGGATGATATAGATGGGGGGGGGGGTGGTGGTAAGATGGGCAGAGCAGTGGCAAATGGAATTTAATCCTGAGAAGTGTGAGGTGATGCATTTTGAGAGGACTAACAAGGCAAGAGAATATACAATGCATGGTAGGACTCTAGGAAGTATAGAGGGTCAGAGGGACCTTGGTGTACTTGTCCATAGATCACTGAAGGCAGCAGCACAGGTAGATAAGGTGGTTAGGAAAGCATATGGGATACTTGCCTTTATTAACCAAGGCATAGAACATAAAAGCAGGGAGGTTATGATGGAGCTGTATAAAACGCTTGTTAGGCCACAGCTGGAGTACTGTGTACAGTTCTGGTCGCCACACTATAGGAAGGATGTGATTGCACTGGAGAGGGTGCAGAGGAGATTCACCAGGATGCTGCCTGGGCTGGAGCATTTCAACTGTGAAGAGAGATAGGCTAGGGTTGTTTTCCTTAGAACAGAGAAGGCTGAGGGGGGACCTGATTGAGGTATACAAAATTATGAGGGGTATAGATAGGGTAGATAGGAAGAAACCTTTTCCCTTAGAAGAGGTGCCAATAACCAGGGGGCATAGATTTAAGGTAAGGGGCAGGAGGTTTTGAAGGGATTTGAGGATAAAACTTTTTTACCCAAAGGGCGGCCGGAATCTGGAACACACTGCCTGAAGGGGTGGTAGAGGCAGGAACTCTCACAACATTTAAGAAGTATTTAGATGAGCACCATAGCATACAAGGCTACAGGCCAAGTGCTGGAAAATGGGATTAGAATAGATAGGCTTGATGGCCAGCACAGACACGATGGGCCGAATGGCCTGTTTCAGTGCTGTATAACTCTATGACTCTAAGTTTCTGTTCTATTTTTGTCTTTAGTTTAAAGTAATTACCACTCTTACCTGAGAGTTTTTTGATGGTAGTGATGTGTCTCCATTGACAGGATCCAGTCATATTTCCATGTAACAGAATCCCAAATGCAATTTTAAGATATAAAGCCAGAAGTAAGTGGTTTATTGTCAGAAATGGAGCAAACTATCTTTTTTATTCAAATTGGTAATGCAATTGAATATCAAGGGGAGGTGGCTATACTCTATCTTGTTGGAAATGGTTATTGCCTGGAACTTGTGTGGTGCAACTGTTACTTGCCACTTATCAGCCAATCCCGGGTGGTGTCTGAAGAATTAGGAATGTAACTAAACATTGTGCAATCATCAGTTAACATCCCACTTCTGCCCTGACGACGGAAGAAAAATCATTGAAGAAGCAGCTGAGGATGTTTGGGCCTAGGGCACTGTCCTGAGGAAGTCCTGCAGAAATGTCCTGGGGCTGAGATAATTGGCCTGCAATGACCACAACCATCTTCAGTGAGTTCATCTCACTGTACGTGCAGGAGTCCTAGAGTCAAAGAGTTAACATTCATTGCCAGCCACCTCCTGTCACAGTGTGCGTACCACATTGTTGGTGGGTCTTTGGCACCCACTCCAAGCAGCTCATCCTTCCTACTCCATATCTCCATTAGGAGGACATCTAGGTCACACTCCGTTAAATTTGTTTCTCATCTTCTGGCCCTTACTGCAATCCTTTTCATCCAGATTGCCTGCTTCCTCCAGTGCTGTCCTTACCCCTTAAAGCTGCTCTCTAAAACTATAGTGTAATGGACCTCCCATCCATTTACTAGTTTTCCACAACTATGACTGCCCTCATCCAGGCTATCTGAGGTTTTGCAAGCTAAATATACATGGCCAGTTCAGCTCTCTATATTTAAATGAGCCAACTCTGCAAATTCCAGCAAGGTCAGGGGGTTGAGTTTTCAAACCAACATAAAAGATCGAGGAAGATTAAGTGCAAGTTATGTCCAGCAGAACTCGAGTTTCCATGATCTTTAACACTGGTTTGCGAAACGTTATGCTGAAAGCCAGGCCAACCCACAAAAGTCGCTTTGCCCCCAGATCGAATTCATAAGCATGGCAGCTTCTGACAATTGGACCCGTTTGCAATCCTTTGTGAGGGGCTCTTCAAATTAAGCTTATTTTTTAGGCGCACGCGGGCGCTGGTAGACACCTTTTAAAATTATTTTAAATATTTCAAAATATTTTAATGTACTACACTAATGAAACTAGCAAATGGTTCAGTATAGTTTTAAAAAATTATTTTCATTGATTTAAAATCAGGTTCCTTACAGGTGCTGGACTAGATGTTTTTATTAAAAATGTTTATTTCTGGTGGTAAACACATTTTCAGGTGTATTAATAAAACTGCACAATGATGCCATTCTGAAATATATCAAGGAGTATTTTATAGTGCAATCGAAAAAAAAATAAAGAATTAACGTTCTAATTGTGCTGACTGACTGAGCTGGTTCATGGATTTTACTTTTGTGATTATGCAAACGAGTTTGAGCAGAAACTGGAACCATAACTTTATTTCAGAAAACCAGCGCAATCTTAAGCACAATTTGCAGCCAGATTGCTGATTGCACCAGAAGTGGAAATTCCACCCCCAAATATTCTGAATCACATCGAAACTGATGCTTAGAGGACCACGTGAAATTGGTGTGCCGGTCCTGAAAAGGGCAAAAGTCGCCAAGCGGGGACGCCATTACCCGGCTCACAATAATTCCTGGATGGGGAGAGAAGAGATTGGGAAAAGGGTGAGCAATGGTCAGCAGTGGTCCATAGTTTCAGTGTGGAGCCAGGAAGATTACTTCTCCTCCTCGTGACTCCATATTCAGGAATGTAAACAATTTTTTTACTTAGCTTTTTGTAGCAGAATCCCAACAGTCCCTTGAACCACCGCTAATTTGGCTGGTTTGGGATTGAGCAATCTGACTGAAGCTTGTACGGCGTACGCTGCAGTCAGTTGCAATTGAATACAAAAAAAGTGACCAGAAACCAATGTTCGGCCCAGAATTTGAATAGGAAATGGGCCTAATGCTAGCTTCAGGCGTGTGCCCTGGGTGACTCAGGAACACACGAACCAATTTGGCATATGGCATCCTCCCGGCATAAAATAGCTGCATGCCATATTGGATTCTTCAAATGAGCCAATTTCTGGTCCACTGTCTTTACAAAGACTGTATAAACTCGTTTCATATAGCGCCATTAGAAAGAGTAGATTTTCGTCGCCTCTCTACCTCTCCTTCCTCCTTTAAGATGGTCCTTGAAAACTATCTGTCCAACCAATGCGTCTTAATATCTCCGTATTTGACTCTGTGTCAAATTTTGTTTGATAACGCCTCTGTGAAACGCCTTGTGAGGTGTTACTATGTTAATGCAAGTCGTTGTTGTTGTATTCAAACCCAGTGACGAAAGAGAGGACTGAATTTTGTCAGCCCATCGCGGGTCCCGGCAGCAACACCAGGAGAGGCAATAGGCAGAATGCAATGAGGTGAGTCTTTATTGAGTTCACTTTGAGAGGCCATCATGGTGGCAGGAAGCAGATATGTACAAGATTGTCTCATTCCTTCCTTGTGCATCTCTCAATGACCCTTGCCTCCGGTGCAAAGGAATCAAGATCCATTGCTGCTTGGTCATTAGCCTCCTCTATATCCTCCTTGTTGGATGAGGACTGGTGATCAATCATGTCCTCATCATGCAACTCTCTCCCCCACCCCCGCCACTGCTATGTTGAACTGTGCAGAGCACAGCAGAGCACAGCAGACTAGCACAAAATGCAAGTCTGTCACTCAGGCACACTGCAGGACTCCACCAGATCGAACAAGGCAGTGGAATCTCATCTTTAGCAGCCCAATGGCCTACTTGATGATCACTCAGGTGGAGTGGCAGGTGTTGTACCTCTTCAAGGAGTAGCCCTTGTCCCTGAGAATCCATCCCTGAAGATAAGCAGGGGTCCTGAAAAACTGTGACTGGGACTGCCAAAGTATCTAGGCTTGTGGCTGCTTCCTGGGAAGCGGGCACACACCTGCAGGAAACACTTCCAGTGGTCGCAGATCGATTGAACGTTGATGGAATGGAAGCCCTTCCTGTTGATGAAGGCGGCCGGCTGCTCCATGGGAGCCTTAATGGCCACATGTGTGCAATCTATCACATCTTGTACCCGGGGGAATTCAGTGATGGCCCCGAAGCTGATGGCCCTCTCAGCCTGGCTGTCAGGGTCAGACCAGTAGCACAGAGTCGCCGGCCCTCTTGAATAAGGCATTGGTCAGCGCCTTGATGCAGTGGTGGGCTGCTGCCTGGGAGACCCCACACATGTTCCCGGTGGATCCCTGGAAAGAGCCAGAGACGTCAAAGTTGAGTGCCACTGTGATCTTCAGGCTCATGGGCTTTCAGTGTTCTCTGAAGCTCATGGGTCAAACCCATCCTGCCGCATGGGGCATGAGTTGGTGACGGCCTCCCTGGAGAGCTGCAGTCTTCAATGACACTGCAGTTTGGACATTTCGAGGTAGCTGAGTCTCTGGTGTGGATAGGCTCTTTTTGGCATGGCCGGCTGCTGCCGTTCTCCAACTGGAGCTTCACAGGCAGGCTGAGCCGGATCCTGGCCCTCCCTCCCTCTGAGCCACTGCTGTGTGGCATGGGGGTACACAAAGACTGCATGTATGAGACACATGCCAGCTGATTTTTACCCCTCCCATGTGCTGTCCTTGGAGAGACAAACTTACCTTGGGACCTTCCTATTGCTACTCTCCTCTGAAGATGCAGTAATACCCCTCAGCATTCATCCTTGCAGAGAGCCCAGCACCCAAGACTGTGCCCACCCTTGCACCCGAGATTGCGCACACCCTTGCAGAGAAACTTGCCTTGGTGCCACCACCTGTAAAAGCCCAGGGATCTGAAGACACGTGATTCCCATGCGCCATTGACTAAATCTGAACACCACCCCCCCCCCCCACCCATAAAATTTGCTTCAATTCAATGCAAATGCATTTTAACGAACTGTTCAGCAATTCAAATTGCAGTTCCCCACTTTGTGGCAGCAACACCGTCTTGGAGCTTTCCTGCCAATGACAAAATCCAGAACCAATGTCACAACGTTGGGTTTCCAGACGGGCTCGTCCACCCTGATTTTTCACCCCCCACCCCACACCTGCACTCCTGTACCTGCTGGCTAAATAAAATCCATCCCAGAGTCTGCAGGAAGTCACTGCACCAAGTTCCATCTCGTGCTATATTTTCTTCTAAGTTCTGGAAGCTGAGGTAACAATCACAAGCATGCACAAAATTGATGGAAGAATGCTACACTATTTCTGTTTTTGGTAATTCTGATGTAAGATTAACTTTCAAACATGACTTATTTTCATGGAAAACCTCCAAGAATGGTGTTGAATCAATATTGTTTAGGGAAAATGGGAGGAAGACAGCACTTAGAGTGATTTTTGCTGTGCATTAGCTGAGAGCAAAAAATCATGATGCAAAATGTGGAGAATGTTTCAATCTCCAGCACAGTTCCTATTCATCTTAATAGCTGTCAAAATAATACACTACACAGCATTTGTGGTCAGAATCAGATGTTAAAAATACGCTTCAGCATTGCAATTCAATTTTAAACATTATCATTGAAGACAGCTTTGACCAGTGGTCACTTGTTCCAATGTTTTCTGTTGTAAAATGTTGATCACAAGTGCTTATTTGAAAGGGTTTCACATGGAGAAAATATTCTGGAGTGACAACATGAGCAAGGAGCCGTGAATCAGAAATATTGAATTCCAAAACAGATTTGTAATATCATTGCAGGTGAGTTTTTTTTTTACCAAAAGGCTGCTCGGAGACAGCATAAAGTTAGGAAATAAAGGAACATTAATTAAACCAGTAACTTCGCGTGTAACAAATTTAAGATTGTAATAAAACTTTGATTGGTAACCTCAAAAATAATCATACACAACGGCCAGAATTTTCCTAGCCCCTTGGAGTTAGGTTCGGAGGCGGGGAGACCAAGAAAGTTGCAAAGAAACGTGTTGGGCTGGCTCCCCAATGTGTTCTTACCTCCGCACATTTTTACCGGGGCCAGCATCGGGGCCCGGCAGCAGTGGGAAGCCAATTAAGGTAGTTGAGTAACCAAGCTGGATTTTCCCAGAGCCGGCCAGGACCCATGCCCACTGTTTGCACGACTTGCCAGCTGCGAGAGGACAGGGAGAGGACCCAGCGGCTTGAGCTTTACATGAGATTTGTGAATTATCTCACGAAAACAGGAAGTCTGCGTTCAAGGGTAGGCAGAGGCCTGCCTGCATTGCAGCAGACTCTCATACACCCTGCTGCCACTAAACAAGCTGGGGCTTAAGAGAATCAGTCCAGCCCATTCCTCCTCACTTCCCTCTGGTAGTGGTGCCCCCTCATGCGCCCCAGTAACTGTAGCTGCACTCCCACTGCAGCCACAGTGAAGGCTACCGGCCTCCCTCACATCCCGGTTTGTGATTGGCCCTCCCATCTCATCAGCCCACCTGCCGTCCCTAATTGGATGTCGAACATGGGGTGGGGGTTATGTTAAATGGCTGCCTCCTGTAGGATTGCACTGGAGGGTGCGCCGCTGGCATGAGCAAGATCTGGAATGGTCTTGACACTCAAACTTTTTATACATGGAGAAAATTCAGGCCAATGTTTCAGACGTGCTTCCCTAGACTTTTCCTCTTATCTCATAAAATTTCTGGAGTATAATTTCACACATGTTGACAACTCTGTTATTCTTTCCAAATGGCATCATGCATGTATGAACCCACATGGGAGCATTTACAGGCTATTCAGCTGAGAGAGAGGAGAGTAGCTAAGCAATCAACAGTGAACATCCTAGCTGATTTTCCCCTCTCCCTGGGGACATCGAAATCAATTGTGTTGCCCTCAAGACTATGGCTGCAAAATTAGGCTCTGTAGCACCACTGGTACCAGTGCAACCTTCGTCCATGGCCTGCAACTACAACCCCATGCTGGGAAAGGTGCTAGCGTGGATGTGCCATGTGTGCACCAGTAGCATTAGGAGTGGTTGTATTGTGACATCAATCAGCCGTTCTGGCTGACTTGATGCACATCTTTCAAACCTGGACCATGCAGGTCCACTGAATATCTGTGTTAATCACTCACAACCGAACATGCATTCAGCTGAGTGAGGGACCTCCCCCCACTAGCATTATTTAAAGGATCAGCCATCTAACTTGCATGTGAGGTGCTTTTGACTTATTTCTACTGTGGAGAAATTTGTGGAAGTACATTTGAGGTTTGTTGGTGAGTTGGTGCATCCAATCAGAAAAGGCAGAGGATTTGGCCACCCAAGTCCACAAGAGGTCTGGGGGCTGTAGTTGCAGTGTCTCTGGGCTTGATTTTGAGAGCTCACTGGGGCTGGGATCAGAGGCGGGAAGGCGCTAAGATTAGTGCTGCCGGCCTGTGTGCCAGTTCCCCGGCTCTATCCCACCCCTGGCCATTTTTATGCAGGCCGGAGTGTGGCAGAGCCACCCGCCTGCATGCAGCATTGTCAATCAAAGTAATTAAGAGCCTATTAAGGCCTGTTAACAGATGCCGACTGGAATTTTCCAGGTGGCCTCCAGGTTTCCGCAGATAGTGAAGGTCAGTTTAAATACCTGGAGGCAGCTTCCTGGCATCAGACCTGGGAACTAGTGCTCCAGACAGGCCTACAGGCCCTCCCTACCTACCTGGGTGCAGCAGCAGCCACAAACCGCACAGTAAAGGGGCTCGCCACACACCCCGCATCCTCCCACAAAATGTGGTGGCCTGGCTGTAAAAGCCATTTTTTAGTTTAAATTTTAAAAAGTTGGAGAGAGGGTGTACCTCCATTTTAAAGCACCCTCTCTCTTGAATTGCATCCTGATTGGTCCTCCAGCTTCAAACGCCCAGCCGCCGTCCTTAATTGGACGGCGAGCCCGGCCTCTGGTCATTAACGGGCCACCGCGGGGAAAATCAAAATGAGTCACTGTTGCCCACACAGTGCAGGCTTCTGACCCACATTTAAGCCTGACAGAAGGGTACAGAAGCCTGAAGGGAAAATCCTGCCCTCTGGGTCTGCAACACAACCGAAAAAAAAGAACAGAGGTTGCAGAGAGGGGAAACTCTGCAAAGAGGAAGGAAGAGAAGGCTCTCTATAGAAGGCCCAACCCATCACAGGTTTTCAGAGAGCACTTCTCCTACCTCCACTTCAGCCAGGAGCAATGCCTGAGTCGACTTATATTCAACAAGGAGGTGGTCATTGAACTGTGCTACCTCCTTCAACAGGACCTGCAGTCTCACACCAGAGTGAGGACAGCACTGGTGGCCATATCAAACTTCTACATGACTGGATCATTCCAGGCAGACTCCAACATCTCCCAGTACACCATCCATCACTGCATGCAGAGGTGATGGTGGCCATATTTGCAGAGAGGCAATTGCATCGTGTTCTCTGTAGGCAGAGAAAAGCAGGATGAGAGATCACATGACTGCCAGGATAGCGGGATTCCCAATGGTGCAGGGAGCCATCGACTGCACACTTGTGGCTCTGTGGGCCCCCCATGTCAACAGGGGGAGATACAAGAAATGCAACGGCTACCTTTCCATCATTGTGCAGTTGGGGTGTGACTATGCACAAACCATAATGCAAGTGAATGCCCACTATCCTGGCAGCACCCACAGTGTCTTCATTCTGAAGCAGTCTACTGTTCCCGCCATCTTTAGGACTCCAAGAAGGACCAGTGGGTGGCTGCTCAGAGCCAAGGGATGCCCCCTCTTTACCTGGCTGATGACCCCACTCTGCCACATGACCACACAAGGACAACAGACATATAGTAAAAGCCATGGAGTCACCAGGAACGTCATGGAGCTGATCATCGGTGTGCTAAAGTAATGCTTCCACTGCCTGGATCGCTCGGGGTGGGGGGGGGGGGAGCACTCCAGTACACACCTGACTTTGTGATGGTCTGCTGTATCCTCCATTTCCAACATGAGGGTGCAGCCATTGCCACCATGCATCCGGAGGCCACCTCAGGAGGAGGAGGAAGAGGAAAACACAGAGAGGATGCATCCTGGACCCCTTCACTCCAGAGGGCTGTCCAGGAGCAGCTACTCAGACTTTGCTTCCCATAGGAGAGCTTCCCTTCACCACCATGGCTCCACCCTCCCCCACCTTACCATCCATATGGGATGCCCCATCACAGTTCCCCATGGCCAAGATCCTGCAATAAAAGCCACCAACAATAAACTTACTATAACGCCTTTATCCAAAAACACTTCCACTTATACAAACTTAAGTGAACTATTCACCCTTGTGCATTTACCCTAGTGCCTGTCCTAGTGTTCCTATGCAGTGCTAACCCAGTGGCTGCAGCATGCCTGGTGAAAGGCTTCTGACTTTCAGTGAGGGAGACTGCAGATGGCCTTGGAGGATAACCTCAAGCAGCTCTGGGCCTTGAGGGTCCAGCTTCAGATTGTACTGGCTGGCTGGATGTGAGGCAACTGCAAGGGCACTGGTGGAATGGCTCAGGTAGGAGGACAAATACTGTTATCCTGAGGGACCACCGCAGGTTTGTGCTGCACAGAGCCACTGCCACTCCCACAAGGCAGCACCTCACCAATCCTAGTAATCTATTGGAGGTCAGATTGCTGGACTGCCACAAGAGTCCGCAAGCCCCTTTGAGTACTGGAATCTACGGCTGTGCTGGCAGCCATCTGAGCTTGCATGGCAACAAGCATGGATCTCATGACCACTGTCTGAGCTTCCACTGCAGCATTGAGACATTGGGTGGCTTCTGCCTGTTAGAATTGAAGCTGAGACAGCGACCACCAGATGCTGCATCACGGCTGGGTCCATATGGAGTTGGCTGCCACTACCATGCTGGAACGATGGGCTCTAAGCTCTGTGTGATGCCCTCTGCCATGTTGCAGCCGGACTCCTCCATGCTCCTTGTCAGTCTGGCAGGCCTGCCAATGCACTAAGCCTCTGGATGTGCATCCTCATCAGCACTCTCCTGTAAGCTGCCCCAGTGAAGTCCTCAGCTGAGTCCTCTGCAGCAGAACTCATTTGTGACCTCACCCTCCAGTGAGCTGGCACACGAACCATCCTTTCCCCCTGGCCTGGCTGCAGCCCACTTGTGCCTGGTGACTCTCCACATGCTGATCCCAACTCTATACTAGACTCTAAGGTGCACATAATGCTCTGAGCTGTTGGCTTCAACTGTCAGATCAAGTGACAGTGTTTCTTCATCAGTGATGTGGTGTTGCTTTCTCCCTTCCTTCTGAAGCTGCTGTGGCAGGACACATGGCAGATTTTGGGTATCTCAAAGCAGAAAATCAGAATGAGTTGGGTTGAGGGAAGGGGGGTGGGGTGGCTTGCACTTCATTTTGTGTTGTCGTTAACACCTGTGTTAGCTGCTACTATACACAAAGCACGAATCATTCAAGACAGCATCAGTAATACAGTAACGTGGACTCTTTATTTAAGGATGGTTCTGCATGTACAGGCAGGTCTTCACTGTACAGATACTTAGTTAAGACTTCCCCCAAACAAAAGTCACCTGGTTGTCCTTGTGTGGTCATGTGGCAGAGTGGGGTCATCAGCCAGGTGAAGAGGGGGTATCCCTTGGCTCTGAGCAGCCACCCACTGGTCCTTCTTGGAGTCCTAAAGATGGCGGGAACAGCAGACTGCTCTTACACTTCTGGCAAGATAACATAGTCACACCTCTTAAAGGGGTACACACAACATCCCCCTTTTTCCAAACAGAACCATATCCCCCTCAAATAAGGAAAAGCTAACTATATACAATTCAATGACAGTTATATTAATTATATACAATTCAACAGCAGTAATATTAACTATATACATGGTACACAACAGTAATAGGAACATATGAGGCACGGTAACATAAGGGTGGTTCAATCAAACGGCTTGATTTAGGAATAGGATAACATTTTTGGAATCCAAAGCAGATGTGTGTGGACTTGGCTCTATGGAAGTGGAATGTATAAACCCTGCCCAGGGCATTCATTGTCTTTGATCTCATCCAATTTGCGATCTTTTGATTTGGTATCTCTCTGGTGAGAGAGAGAGCAGTGCAAACAGCCATTGAACAGCCAGAGAAGGTCTTTTCCAGCCAAAGCAGCTGGGAGACAGTTCCAGCTAGGCAGGATCCCTGCTGACAACATCTTTTAACTACTACGGCAGAGAAATTGCAAGGTGACTTTGGAACTCCCCAACTGCGAAAGTGAACCAGGATTTGTACCATCGACTTTGGATTGAGGTTTAGCCTACGACACCTCATCCTTTTCAACACAACGAACATTCCGGCCTTCCCCGCTGAAAGATTTCCTCCCGAAAAGCTTCTAAAGGTTTTTCAAAACAACAAATTTATTTTACAATAATTGGGCTAAAATTGCATGTTACACTCTAATCGCTATCTTTTCTTGTATGTCTGTGTGTGAATGCGTGAGTGGGTCAAATCGCGAATATTTTTCGGTTATTGTGTGTAAAAATAAATATTTATCTTTTTTTTTAACATATGAGAAAACATGTCATTTATCTATTTATTTGACCCTTAAAACACTCAGAAACTAAACCACTATTTTTAAAACACTATCTGCGGTCAATTGAAAGGTGAAAAGTGGAGGTCCTCCACACCACTTCCCATCAGTCCATAACAGATTAGGGGCTCTGAGCCGGGATTTTAAACATCAACCTATATGACAGATTTAGAAGCGGGAGGAAAATTGAAATTAATTAAACAATCAGGTTTTCTTGTGTTCTTTTTTTCCTCTACAGTGCTAGAAACAAAACACATGGCCACATTCAATGCTAAAGTGTTTGTAGAGCAGGGAGAAGTATCCTATGATACATTAAATCAATTAAATAGTGAAAATTTAAAAGCTGCAGCTACCCAGGTGTGAGTCACTTGCAAGCAAAAAACAAAGAATCTGGCTAGCCGTGTTAATCTTACCCCAGAACCAGAGGAAACAGGCATGGAAACTGAGTCTGAAAAAATAGCCCTAAGCTAGAATTCAATTTGAAACGTGAAAATTAGAGTTTCAAAAGGAAAAAGAGGAGAGATGCAAATGAGAAAAAAGGAAAGAGAATTACAATTTCAAAAGGAAAAAAGGAAAGAGAGATGCAAAGAGAGGCAGTGGCAAGACAGTTTGAGATAGACAGGCTGTAAGTAGACAGGCTGCAAGCACACAGGTTACCAAGACAAGGGGAGAATGCCACCAGCCATTCAAATATTATCCCCAATTCGGAGCAAAGCTTTGATGTTTTGAGACGCTCAAGTTTAGTGCCAAAATTTAATGAGGAAGAGGTCGAGTCCTATTTTATCTACTTTGAGAAAATAGCTACCAGGCTAAAATTGCCAAAAGAATATCGGACTCTCCTTTTACAAGGCGAATTGGTGGGTAGAGCTCATGAAGCTCATTCCATGTTATCAGAAAAAAGCTCCCTCAATTACAAACAGATTAAAACGGTTATCTTAAATGATTATGAGTTAGTCCCTGCAGCCGATCAACAAAAGTTTAGAAATGCTAGCAAAAGACCTGCCCAAACTTTTATTGAATTTGAAAGAGTTAAACATATGGCTTTTGATTGTAGGATATGATCTCTCAAGTTAGACCTCTCATATGAAACTTTGAGAGAGGTAATCTTATCAGAAGAATTTAAAAACAGCATTCCCATCAACATAAAGACCCATATTGAGGAACAAACGGTCACGAGGGTGAGAGAAGCTGCTACAATGGCAGATGATTATGAGCTCACTCATAAACCCTTTTATCAAAGAAAATCCTTCCATAGTAATCCCCAGAGGTCCAGGAAGGACAGAAAGTGGGATAGTGAAAAAAGATGGGGTGCTAGTGAAAGGAAAACTAAAAGTGAGAATGCAGCGAGCCCTCCACCAGTCAGGAAAGGAAGTGAAGAGGGTAGGAATGTTTTCCACAGACCTGTGTGTTCCCATTGTAGCAAAGCAGGGCATGCAAAAGCTGGCTGCTGGAGATTGAAGTGGAAGCCAATAATTTTTGTGGGAGTTCACAAGGCTAGCCGAGAAAAGGGTGCCCCAGCAGGCAGCAAGGCAGACAAGTCTGTGGCCCTAACAACAGTGACGGACCCCTCAGAGAATACTGCCATAGTTGTGACACTAACAGTAAAAATTCCTCAGAGTTACCAGGATTTTGTTTTAAATGGGAAGGTGTTCCTCTAACTCCTCTGATGAGACAGGCAAGACCATTGTCCTGCTCAGAGAAATAGAGTCAGAGAGTCAGAGAGTCATACAGCACAGAAACAGGCCCTTTGGCCCATCGTGTCTGTGCCGGCCATCAAGCACCTATCTATTCTAATCCCATTTTCCAGCATTTGGCCTGCAGCCTTGTATGCTATGGCGTTTCAAGTGCTCATCTAAATACTTCTTGAATGTTGTGAGGGTTCCTGCCTCTACCACTCCTTCAGGCAGTATGTTACAGATTCCAACCACCCTCTGGGTGAAAAGATTTTTCCGCAAATCCCCTCTGAACCTCCTGCCCCTTACCTTAAATCTATGCCCCCTGGTTATTGACACCTCCGTTAAGGAAAAAAATTTCTTCCTATCTATCCTATCAATGCCCCTCATAATTTTGTATACTTCAATCAGATTCCCCTCAGCCTTTTCTGTTCTAAGGAAAACAATCCTAGCCTATCCAGTATCTCTTCGTAGTTGAAATGCTCCAGCCCAGGCAACATCCTGGTGAATCTCCTCTGCACCATCTCCAGTGCAGTCACATCCTTCTGTACACAATACTCCAGCTGTGGCCTTCTTCTTCTTTGGCCTCCTTGTCTCGAGAGACAATGGGTAAGTGCCTAGAGAAGGTCAGTGGTTTGTGGAGCAACGCCTGGAGTGGCTATAAAGGCCAATTCTAGAGTGACAGACTCTTACACAGGTGCTGCAGATAAAATTGGTTGTTGGGGCTGTTACACAGTTGGCTCTCCCCTTGCGCTTCTGTCTTTTATTCTGCCAACTGCTAAGTCTCTCCGACGTGCCACTCTTTAGCCCCACCTTTATGGCTATCCGCCAGCTCTGGCGATGACTGGCAACTGACTCCCACGACCTGTGGTCAATGTCACAGGATTTCATGTCGCGTTTGCAGACATCTGTAAAGCGGGGACATGGGCGGCCGGTGGGTCTGATACCAGTGACGAGCTCGCTGCACCATGCGTCCTTGGGGATCCTGCCACCTTCCATGCGGCTCACATGGCCAAGCCATCTCAAGCACCGCTGACTCAGTCGAGTGTATATGCTGGGGATGTTGGCCGCCTCGATGACTTCTGCGTTGGAGACGGTGCCAAGGATTCTCCAGAGGCAGCGAAGAGGGAATGAGTTGAGACCTCGCTCTTGGCTGACATACATTGTCCAGGCCACACTGCCGTAGAGCAAGGTACTGAGGACACAGGCTTGAAACACTCGGACTTTTGTGTTCCGTGTCAGTGCGCCATTTTCCCACGCCGTCTTGGCCAGTCTCGACATAGCAGCGGACGCCTTTCCCATGCCCTTGTTGATTTCTGCATCGAGAGACAGGTTACTGGTGATAGTTGAGCCTAGGTAGGTGAACTCTTGAACCACTTCCAGAGTATGGTCGCCAATATTGATGGATGGAGCATTTCCGATGTCCTGTCCCATGATGATCGTTTTCTTGAGGCTGATGGTTAGGCCAAATTTGTTGCAGGCAGGCAGCTGCAATCCTGTCGATGAGTCTCTGCAGACACTCTTCTGTGTGGGATGTTAATGCAGCATCGTCAGCAAAGAGGAGTTCCATGATGAGGACCTTCCGTACTTTGGTCTTCGCTCTAAGATGGGCAAGGTTGAACAAGCTGCCATCTGATCTTGTGTTGAGGAAAATTCCTTCTTCTGAAGACTTGAACGCATGTGAGAGCAGCAGTGAGAAGAAGATCCCAAACTGTGTGGGTGCGAGAACACAGACTTGTTTCACACCACTCAGGATAGGAAAGGGGTCTGATGAGGCGCTGCTATGCTGAATTGTGCCTTTCATATTGTCATGGAATGAGGTGATGATACTTAGTAGCTTTGCTAGTAGTATGAAGAGACCACGTCTGCTGATGAGGTCAAAGGTTTTGATGAGATCTATGAAAGCAACTTAGAGGGGCATCTGTTGTTTGCGGCATTTCTCCTGTAGCTGGCGAAGGGAGAACAGCATGTCAATGGTGGATCTCTCTGCTCGAAAGCCGCACTGTGTCTCAGGGTAGACATACTCAGCCAGCTTCTGGAGTCTGTTTAAAACGGCTCAAGCAAAGACTTTCCCCACTATGCTGAGCAGGGAGATTCCACAGTAGTTTTTGCAGTCACCGCGGTCACCCTTGTTCTTATAGAGGATGATGACATTGGCATCGCGCATGTCCTGTGGTACTGCTCCCTCATCCCAGCACAGGCAAAGCAGTTCATGGAGTGCTGAAAGCATAGCAGGCTTGGCACTCTTGATTATTTCAGGGGTAATGCCGTCCTTCCCAGCGGCTTTTCCACTGGCTAGAGAATCAATGGCATCACAGAGTTCCGATTTTGTTGGCTGTTCGTCCAGCTCATCCATGACTGGCAGAGACTGGGCTGCTTTGAGGGCGGAATCAATTACAACATTTTCCCTGGAGTACAGTTCTAGGTAGTGCTCCACCCAGCAGTCCATTTGCTTGTGTTGGTCAGTGATCATGCCCCCTGATTTCGACTTGAGGCGGGGGGGCGATCTTCCTGATGGTTGGCCCAAAAGCTTCTTGATGCCATCATACATTCCTCTGATGTTTCCAGAGTCAGAGGCCAGCTGAATACGACTGCATAGGTATTGCCAGCAGTCATTTGCACAGCGCCTGGCTGTTCTTTGTGCAGCGATTCTGGCTACTTTAAGTGCTACGGATGTTAACTCGCTGGGGGCTTTCTTGTAGTTCAACATTGCAATGCACTTAGCGGCTATGACAGGTTGCAGCTCTTCAAAGTGAGATTGAAACTAGTCTGCATTCTGCTTCTCACATTTGCCAATGGTGGTCATTGCTGAGTCACAGATGACGTCTCTAATGTAGGCCCACCGTCTCTGCATCCCCTGCAGGAGTGTTTTGAAGGGCTTTTTCGAGTGAATTTAGAAACTTATGTAACAGCTGTGGATAAGAAATTCTGTTAGTGTTGGTGCGCGGAGTTCTATCACTCTGCTTGGAGTGATGTATCTTCTTTGGTTTGAGTCTAACTTTGCTGCACACAAGGGAGTGGTCAGTGTCGCAGTCCACACTGTGGAAGCTGCGTGTGATTTGGACACTGTTTATAGAGGCTCGCCTTATGAGGATGAGGTCCAGCTGGTGCCAACGACGTGATCTTGTGTGTCTCCATGAAACCTGGTGACAGGGTTTAGTATGAAAGAATGAGTTGGTGATGCAGAGGCGGTGATAGGTACACAACTCCAGCAGTCTCTGTCCATTCTCATTCATCCTTCCAATGCCATAGCGCCCAAGGCAGGAGGGCCATGAGTCATGGTCGACCCCAACCCTGGCATTAAAATCCCCCAGCAGAAACAAATATTCAGTATTAGGAATGCTACTAATGATATTATGGAGTTCCTCGTAGAACTGGTCTTTAACCTCATGTGGGAAGCAGAGTGTTGGAGCATAGATGCTGAGTAGGGTACTGGACCAGAGGCAGTGAGCAGTCGGATGGACAGTATGCATTCTGAGCCATTTGAAGGTGACTCTATCATGCTGAGCAAAGAGTTTGTGGAAAATTCAAAGTTAAAAATGCCAGACTATTCTGATGGAGCTTACTTCTCCAGTCATTCAACTTGAAAATTGTACATATAGCTGGGAAGCACAAAATTATTGCCAATGCGCTGTCCCGAATTTAAACACTGTACTACCAGAAATCAATAAAGAAATCATGTTTGAAAACCTGAGGAGTGCATGGGATGAAAGTGTGCAGATGTGTACAATCCTGAAAAACAAATAAATGAGATACCAAGGAATTTCATTTTTCCCTTTTTGCAGGGAGGTGTTACGCTCATGAAGGAAACAGTGATGAAATATGAAATGAACTGGAGAAATTATGAAATAAAAGAACTGAACTACAAAGAAGTGAAACACATTTGTGCCACAGACAAATGGAGTAGAGGTCAGGTGACCCTTCCTGTACTGTCAATAAGCACGTTTGTCTGTTGTAGACGAAACCCATCATCCCAATAGAATTAGCAAGGGGATAACACATTGAAATGTAAAAACAGCCCATTCCATGCTAACTACACCTATCTGCAAGAATGGAGCTAACAGAGGCTTTGCAGACAGACTGACTCCGAAGCCAAGGCTAAAATAATAGGTGTGAAATAACACCTATTTATCAAAATGGGCCACATTCAGACACCATCATGTAACAATGGTCCCCATATCCTGGAACATTGTATGAATCACCCCAGGGAAGACAGTCCTTAATCACCTGATGGATACCCCAAACAGACAAGTTTCTACCTTCAAAGGTTTCTCTCTGGAGAGGGATGGAATAAAAACAGGTAGTGAATACTCAGAGAAGGTGTTTTTCCAGCCAGAACAGACATGAGATAGTTCTAACTAAGGACGACCCTGACTGACAACATCTTTTAACTACTACAGCAGAGAAATTGCAAGGTGACTTTGGAACTCCCTGTCTGCAAACGTGAACCAGGATTTCCCACCATCGACTTTGGATTGAGACTTAACCACAAGGAGCCTGCGACACTTCATTCTTTTCAAGACAACGAACATTCCCGTATGCACTGCTGAAAGATTTCCTCTTGAAAAGCTTCCAAAGGTTTATTTTTTAAAAATTAACTCTTTTACAACAATTGGACTCTAATTGCATGTTACACTCTACTCTCTACCTTTTCTTGTGTGTGTGTGTGTGTGAATGTGTGAGTGGGTGAAGTTGCGAATATTTTTCAGTTATTGTGTAAAAATAAATATTTAACTTTTTTTAACCTATGAGAAAACCTGTCACTTGTCTATTTATTTTACCCTTAAAATATTCAGGGACTAGAACACTATTTTTAAAGTGGAAGTCACCCACACCACTTCCCATCTATCCGCAATGACTCATTTGCTTCAGGGCCCTTCTGAGTCAGTGTCTGAGGCCTGAAGGGAGACAGTTCTTGGCGCTGCCCAATGCCATGCACCATGATCAAGCTGAAATCCTTGCATGTCTGTCGTCCAGCGATAGCAGGTCCAGCCATTTGGATGATGTAAAAAAGTTCAGATTTCCCATCCAAAACATTGTATTTGCATTTAATCTTGATAGATTCTAAACACGGGATCAGGGACCCATTGTATGTGGTTAGTTGGGCATTTGTCGGCATCACCATGGCTTGCCATTTACCTGGATACATGCCTTTTCAGATCCATAGAGGTAAAATATTCATGCTGGCACCTGTATCCACCCTCACCCAGAGCATATGCGTGCCCTCCTTTTTCAGACATAGAACATGAATAGATGCAAACACCTCCAGTGAAGTGATTGAATCAATGTGTTTGGTGATATTGACAATGTGAGATGACTGTTCCTCACATGGACTCTCACCATCATCATCACTAGTGTTGACGTCATCCGCAACCTCGTGAATGTATCGGTTGTGATGTGAAATATGACTGTGAAGCTTGTCAGGGCATGAAGCCTTCTTACAGTCTGTCCAACTGTGGTCAGGACTCGTACCAGCAGCCTCTGTCTTGACTGTCTGACACTGATGTTTTCAGTGACCCCTGACACCACAAGCTTTGCTGATGTCATTAAATGATGGGCAACCCTTAGGCGAATGTCAGAGCCTGCACCTTTTACATCGTTTCCTGTATTTGGAATCCTTACTCAATGCATCAATGGTATTTGCAGCACATAGGGCTTGTAAACTCTGTTGGCTTGCAATGATGGACTCAAATTTTCCACTAGCTATGAGCAAGCCAATCATTGTAAACTGTAAGACCCTCTACCTGGTCTAATTGGTTCTAGCCTTTACTCTGGATATCCATGGCACACAACAACTTGGATACTGTTCCACTAGATATGGTGCACCTTTACTAAACCACTAAGCAATAGTACATACTCACGATAATACCTGTTGCTTAGCGGTCCTGCAAGCCAGAGTCCATCTCAGTGGTCAATCCACTGACGAATCTTCCGTGCCAACCACACCACCCTAACCACTGCCTCAAAGATGTTCCTGTGGGCTCTTTCTTTATACCTTTTTTCACTATGGCCCTGTTCCACATAAGGTCAAACCTGTTTTAACTCCTTCAATGGGTCTGCAATTACCTCACTATCCTTTTGGAAAAACAAGGCTACTAACTGGGCCTCATGTAGGAGTTTCAAGGCCCGCTGCTTCAGGTAACAAAGACAGTTTCTCTGCTTCGTTATCTCTAGCACTGTTATCAATCTTCAGCCTGGTACAGAGATATGTGTTTTTAAGCTGTTAATGGGCAAGGCCTGGATCTGTTTCCGGATGCCAGTTTTGCAGTTTAATTAGTTTTGCAGACCCTGCTAATTCTGACAAGGCACTGTCATGATCAGAATTGACCAACTTGCCTTGCGTTTTCAAGCCCACAATACAGTTCATTAGATGTCTTTGGTCTGGGTACTCCGATGCTCCATGTGGTACCACCATGAGACGGACTCCACATTCATTAATACAAAAGAAATAAAAGAACAGTTACATGGTTAAAAATTCTGTACATTAAAAGGTAAAGTAATACATTGGCTTACAATACCCCTTGGGCTTCTCTAAAAGATCCCTCTGGTATCCCTCTATTATTGTGGATGCAATGACAAGCTTGATGATACAGTCTGCCAGCTCATTCTCAGTGAAGTCACATTTGCGACCCTTAGCTCAACATTGAATGACAAACTAGTCAATGGACTCAGTCAGCTATTGTAGAAATTATATGAATTCAAGTTGAGGGACCCGGAAATTGAGTCTGACACGAAGTTGATCCTCTAATGTAGACAAGATTGTCACAGGATCCTGCTGCTCTTCTTCAGTAAAACCAGAAGTGTTAAGGTGATGTCAGCCTTCATTGCCAATGGCAATGCATATTTTCACTGCCTGCTTCTGTGGATCCACGACTGCTAAGTCATTGAAATGTAGCTCGACTCTTTGCTTGAAGAGCTGAAATTCTGATAGCAGGTCAGATGCTTTCCAGTTGATGGTAGGGAACTGTGCTGTCATTCTTGTAATGACTCACTGCTGTTGCTATTAAAAGAAATCTCCAGTCAAACAGAAATAACTGCCTGCAGTTCCACTTGTGAACAGGCTTGGAGGGTGTGATGCTGTCTCCTGTTATACAGGCAGAGAACTGGCTGCAGTTCCACTTGGAGGACATGGTGCTATTTCCTGATTCACGTGCTTTTGTTAGGCCCCGCACACAAAGCAGTCAGCCTGGGAAGAGGTTCTGCAATGGCAGCCATAGCTTTTTGTTTTTTCTTTTAGCTGGGTCAGAATGGGCTTTGGACAGCACGATCCTGGAGCAACTTGCAGTGAACATGGACATGGGATCCTAGACCAACCTGCTTCTTCTTTTGATCGCTGGTTTGGCAATTTTAAAATCAGATGCTTTAAACAGACATTCCCTTTTTCTGTGTGTGGCTCTTCCTGACTTCGTGCTGGTTCCTCTCCACGACCTTGAGCTGAAGAAGAGCACCACAATCCTGATCTTCTGTTCCATGTTTCAAATTTAAATTTTTTAAATTCTGCAGCATGGTTCAGTCTTCAAATGTGCACCCCTGCCACCATATTGTGTGTTGCCTTAACCTATGTGTTAGCTGCTACTATAGACAAAGTACTGACCACTCAAGACAGGACCAGTAACGCAGTAACCTGGACTCTTTATTTAAGGATGGTTCTGCATGTATAGACATGTCTTCACTGTACAGGTACTTACTTAAGACTGCCCCCAACCCAAAAGTCACATGGTGTATCACATCACAGCTCTTACACTGCTGGCAAGATAACACATTCACACCTCTTAAAGGTGTACACACAACACATCTCATGCCAGATGGCAGGTGAGGGTGAGGGGGGAGTTGAGAAGGAGCATATGCCAGGAACATACCATCATCCTGAATGTTCTCAGCAATGCCGCATGCTACAGGCCCTGTCACAGCCAGCCCCATGATGAGGAGCACCATCTCCTCCATAGGGCTCAGGGAATGCAGGCGCCCTTGTCACCCGCTTTATCTCTGCTGCTCCCTTTTATCATGGACAACCTTGTCCTGTAAGAGAGGGGCAGAATATCAGTGATTGTGTTGCACTGTGTTTGGTTGACATTGCTGCCATAGTTGAATAGCTGGAGTTATGTGGATGCAGAAGGTGTGTGTAAAGAAGACATGCAGTATTTGAAGATTAGGCCTGAGTTCTGAGTGATAAGCACTGCTGATGGCTGAGAGATGGGAATGTGGTGCATTGAGCAGCCTAAGAGGTTGATGGTGCGGTGGGTAGGAAATGTCTTTTGTGAAGTCAAACCTCTTCCGGCACTGCTGCCAGGTCCTTGCAGCCAAACTCCGGGACTTGACCTCCCTGGCCACCTGCTCCCATTCCCTTCAGAGGGAGTTTCTTGAAAGCCTCCTGGCCACCCTCAGAAACAAAAAAATTAAGGAAGTTATGATGAACCTTTATTTTTAAAAAAAGGACATTATGATGAACCTTTATAAAACACTGGTTCAGCTCCAACTGGAGTATAGTGTCCAATTCTGAGCACCCCACTTTAGGAAGGATGTGAAGCCATAGAAAGGGTGCAGAAAAGATTTATGAAAATGGTTCCAATGATGAGGGACTTCAGGTACATAGATAGTTTTGATAAGCTGGGGTTGTTTTCCATAGAGGACATTGAGAGGAGATTTGATAGAGGTGTTCAAAATTATGAGGGGTCGAGACAGAGCAGATAGAGAAAAACTGTTCCCATTGGTGGAAGGTTTGACCACCAGGGGACACCAATTTAAAGTGATTGGCAAAAGGATCAAAGGCAACATGAGAAAAAGCTTTTTAATGTAGCAAGTAGTTAGGATCTGGAATGCACTGCCTGAAAGGGTGGTGGAGGCAGATTCAATCTTGGCTTTCAAGAATTGAATAAGCACCTGAAGGGAAAATATTTGCAAGGCTACTAGGAAAAGGTGGAGAAGTGGGACTATCTAAATTGCTCTTGCAGAGAGCCGGCACAGGCTCGATGGTCCGTATGACCTCCTTCTATGCTGTAACTATTCTATTCTATGATTCTAACATGGCTTCTCTCCTCCTGTCGACTTCCATACTTAAGGCCTCCGGTGCCGCATCTGTGAACCTGCGAGCTTTCTTTCTGCCCCGTGTTCCATTTCCTTTGTTTTCAATTGAAGACAATTGCCACACTGGCAGTCAGCAGCAGCCTCCTTTCAATCAGTTCAGCTCCCCTTTAAGAGGTACAAACTGCCTTTAAAAGTTGGAAGTTAGGTGGAACACATGCTAGCCTCACACACTGCTTCATCGAGCAGTCAGCCAGCCAGCAGCACTGGTCCTGCTCGGCTAAATTTGAAAATGAGGAATCAGCACAAGGTTTGCGTGCTGCCTGCCTCAACAGCACAGGACACAGGCAGATCGCCAATTGTGACCCCTGTACCCAAAAATGTGAACAAATGAATTTTTAGCCCTACCAGTTTCAGGTTAGCAATTTAGCACAGGTTAAGGGCTGAGCCAGCAAACCTTATATTCAGTATCAGATAAAAATGACAGAAAAGCACCCAGGAATCATTCACCAACATTCTCCTGAAATTTGTAATAATGTAAATATTTTAGATCATGTAATACACAGGCCCTAAAATTCTGTGGGGTTTATCAGTCTCCTGCCATCATGGGTGTTCAGCCATTTATGTGGGGATTCTGCCGATCTCCAGCCAAGGTTACAGCATGAGTCATAGAAATTCAGGACAATAGAACTATTGTAGCGTTCTAAGTCTAGAAATTATTGCTGGAGATATCAGCAGACAAATGCTTAGCGTGCTCATATAATATTCCTCTGTTCTCTATATTAACACAGGCGTTAACTCATTTATGTTAATCTAGTAGAGAGCTGCAAAACAATTGCGGTTAAATTAGTTTACTTAACCAATTCCAGCATCGCATCCACTCCTCCCGTACCATCCCATCCTTCCAATGCTACCGCTCCCATGCCATCCCACTTCATGCTGTCCTCTCCACCCTCCCCCTACTCTTTGTTTTCTCCACAAACATCCCCCATGCTGCCACCGCCACTACCACCATACATCCCTCCCATGCATTCCCCCGCCCCTCCCCAATCCCTCCAGCCCGGGTAAATTTGTTGTTGGGCACCCTTGAACTTCCGCTGTTCTTTTTCTCCACCATTCCCCCAACCCTGCTGCCGCAATCAACTGTTGGCAGCCACACGTGCATCATGCATGCCCCATGTGCCTCTGCATGCACCAGACTCTGCCCACCAAATCAACCCACCAAACCAATCAGAAAAGTGTGAACAGACAAAAACTGTGTATTATTATGATAAATGGCTCAGTATCTCTGTTAAAAATCTTTCCTTCGGACCTTAACAAAAAAATATTTTTGGTATAATGTTATACTAATCTTACGTTACTAAAATCTTGAGTCTCACCAGACTCTATATAAAACATTTTCATTAGTTTAAAAGTACCAAATCGCCTAGTACCAACTGATTAGTCTGTGAATTACTTTAGAATTAATCATAAAAAATAAATGTTGGCTGTCCCCATATTTGACATAGCTTTTACACTGGAGACATGCCCAAACCAACCTATCCTGGTGCTGTCTCATTTCCTGAAATTATCGAAGACAAGATGAATTAAAAAATTCAAACCTCCTGTGCATTGTACATTAACTGCCCAAGAACAGGTTTAACATAGGACCAATTTATTATTTTGAAATGCAAAGTATGTCATTGCCAATATATGATTCAATCCTTTGGCATTTTCATTACTTTTCTGGATTTAAGTTGAACAAGCAGCACAAATTCTGCATTTTGATAACTATTTATAAACTTAAACTAGTAAAAATAATATCGTGTAGGTATGAGTATTCCATATTGCTAATGCGATCACTTCTTAAAAACCTGTATAATGTGCTGGTTAAATAGATTGCTACTGATTTTTGCTTTGTTTATCTTAGGTCTCCCCAAAAGTGTGAAACATATTTCAGCTTTAGAAAAAGAAAGTAATTATTTTGGCAATTTTCTCCCCCTTTTATCTCTACTCACTTGTTAACCATACCTCCAATTTTTTTGTTGAACAAAGCAGTCCTTCTGCAGTTGTCTTTACAGTTACAGAAGGAAATCCTACCTGAGTCATTTTTAACTCTCTCGTCAAGACTGACAATCTTGACCCCCCAAGAGAATGCCTCAGATATACAACTTATAAGCATTATTACACCTTGCCCAACTAAGCATTCAACATTTTTGTAACAATTAGTCGAAGGCCAAAGGTTATTGGTGAAGCATTATATTGAAATCTGCCAAGCAACATTTCTACGAAGCAGTGCAACGTAAATCAAAGTGTCACAGAAAACTCCTTTGAATCATTATCTGCCTTGCTTAGAATATTTACAGTAGCTGAAATATAAAGCTATTTTTAAAAACTATGTTTAAAATGTAACAGGCCAATGCTGCTATATAAGCTGAAGATTAATATTTGGAAGTGAATAATCCATTCATGCCTTTCAAACAGTATTGCATCTCAGTACGTTTCCCAAATAACTGTCCAGTTAAGTAAGAACGCCCCAATTTTGGCACAATTTATCACATTTATCAAATGTTTTTCTATGTGAATCAGTTTTGGATTAAAGAGTCCAGTCATGAATCCTGTGCTTTTTGAGTTGATGTCAGTGGTAGAAACCCCATGACATAGCTTATGATCTAATTTTATTAAACTGTGCTTTAGGCAACACTACCTCTTTGGTTAGGGAATAGCGCTTTAATGACTTTCCGCGTATTATAACTATCTCTTTTAATGATTTAATGAACTGTTTCAGTATTTAGTACAATAGCCTTTAATTGAATACTACTTAAGAAATATTAGCTAATTTTATCTATTTGCTTAGAAATGTTTGACCTGTTTCTCTGCTAATAACCTCAACTATAAATATGCCCTTAATCTACAGGCCTCTATAGCTAAGAAAATTATGCCACTGTCTGTTAGAAATAAAAGGGCATATATATGGTCAGCAGGCAGCCAATTTTTACACAACCTCTGCTGGTTTGTTTGATGTATATTTCACACATGGAATATTAACATGAGGCTGAGAAATTTTTGTTCTGTGGTCAGGTTTAATTCCAACTGAAATAAGTGGACTGAACCCAATATCAGACGTAGGGAAGAAAACAGCACAAAGTGGCGTAAATGCATTACAAAAAATTCTCCTATTCAGCATTTCTAGTAAAACCATAAACATGCCCTTTTACAACCTGTGTACAATTTTGCTAGAAATAATGTGCAGAAAAAATCTTCACCAATACATTGAAAAAGTTTCTTCATGTAACCACATAAAGGAATTCTTACTCCTGATGAGCAGAAAAGCACCTGTCCTTTCCCAGTTCAGACAGTGCAGTCAAATTGCTGACATTTTACTTCATTTCAGGTCAGAAAGAAGGTTTTGAAACATTTTGGCCGTATCTGTCCCTGCCAATCAAATTCAAATTGCTTCCTTTTTGACGTGCTCCAAATGTATGCATATCATCTCATTTATTATGACAATTGTTTTATTCAGCTTGTATTAGGATATCTCACACAATTTATGAACTTTCATAGTACAGTGGAGCTCATTTAATAGGGATGCAATAAAGTCAGATTCTTAATAATGCATTCACTAGGCACTCTACTGTTATGAGACTTTAACTGCCAAGGTGGAGGATTTTTCCCGAGAAGATTAATGGGGAAATAGGGTGGAGCCATTAATTTCTCTTAAATCTTGTAAGAAGAATGCTGAAGACTTGGCAGGCTAACGCTGACATCCACTTTGCAACAATGACCCCAACTGGTGTCTTCCAAGGAACTGCAGTGGGAATGATTCCAAATAGCAGTGGATGAGCTATCATTGTCTCTTTTCTTATAACGACTGTGTATCACTCTCAAAGTGATTTAGTCTGTAATTCAAGATAAATTAGTTCCTTTGCAAAATGTAGATACTGTGGTGAGAATTTAAATATTTACATTTTCTCTCATCTTTAATTTTGTAGGGTCTTGTTGTCTGGCTCTCATTGTATCTGATTCCACAGCACATTGTTTGTCTACTAGTTCTCAAAGACGATCTCAACCATAGCTGCTTAATTTCAGCAAGCTTCCAGTGCTCAGTGAGCACTGACAGACAGCTTGGTGATCGGGGGCTGGCTAACACAGAGGCACCTCTACATGGACAATCTGGAAGTACTCCCTTCGGGAGGAGGTAATCCTGGTGTTCCCCTCCACACCCTGTCCCTCCCCCCACCCCCATACTCTTCACAATAACATTGATTTACCATAATTATTGATTTTAAAAAAAGTAGGGGTAGATTCATCATCTGGGCAGCAACCAGATGAGGCAGTCGCACACACTTTACAGAACCTACCTGAGTTTTATTCCATTGCCGATGAAATGAAAATTGGGCAGATTCTATGAAAGTGGGCAATTAGCAGGTGGTAAAGGCAAAAATCTACCCTATGGTTTATCAATGTATCCCTGACAAATAGTTTGACAAGCCAATTTTTCATTTGAATCACAAAGTAAATCTGGTCCAAGGTATTTGCAATGTGCAACATGCCAGCAATAATGTGAATAATTAAATAATCAGCTCTTCATTTATAGGAAGTTGATTTTACTCAGGTATTGGTTAAAATAGTTAATGTTCACAATTAGCTATCATACAATTCATCTCCGGTGAGGGGGTTGGTTGGGGGATGGGGGTGGGGGAAGTCATGATCATTGTAGGAAACGGTCAAGGCAGCTGCAACCCTGTTTATTTTTGTCGACTGAAGAGAACGGTTCCTGCTTCTACAGGCTCAACAGAAATAATTTAAAACTTACATTTTCAGGGCCATGTCAGCACCATTACCTATGAAACTTCTTTCCTAAAATGGTAAACAAAGTCCTATGTCTGTTATTGGACCTTGATTTGCATATTAAAAGGGACATACCTCCTGAAACAGGCAGGTTCTTTGGCGACCCAGAGACAAGCCACTTTAAAAATGGCCACAGGCAAAGCATACATGTTAATAAGATGGGAAATCTACCAATTATATTCTAAGGCCCATGCTGTCCTGCTGATGTCGACTTCAGCAAGTTAAAACTGACCCCACATACATTATGTAATTACTATTCCAAATGTATAGATTTCTTTTAACTCCAAATATATAGGTTTCTTTTAAACTATATCAAATAAAATCAGTGAACTAATTATGTCTTGCGCACAAACCGTGCAGTGTTGAACCCATGTTTTTGAAGTCCCAGTTGCAATGTCTGCAAAAGGTACAGTTGCCTTTTCCCCTGTATTAGAATTACATTTTGAACAAAGTTTAGGTTTTGCCACCACATTATCAGGAAAGAAACCTTCAGTGTGGATATTGTTACGATCAGGTGAGGAGGGATCGCAAGGCTCCCCTCTTGTCCTTTTCCTTGTTTGACCGCAACAGGGTTTATTCCTTTTTAAATAGTGGATGTGCTAACTTCAATGAGTATTTAATCCTTTACCTTTGTTGTGATCATAAAAGAACCAATCGGACAGGTTTTCTTGAGTTTAAATAAGAAAGAGGTTAGTTTATTGCAGTTAAAAATCAAAACCCCATCAGTATTGGAGACAGTGATGTAGGTGGCTTTCTTCCCTGGGGTCTCAGTCTGTAGCAATGGCAGACTTGGAAGTTCTGCAGTCGCAGACGGGTTTCAAAACTTGCAGTATATCTGGAGAAAAAGAGAGAGACACGCACAGCCCCACTGGGGTCCTGTCTGGTTAGCCCCAAAAGCTTGCCTGCTGTGTGTAACAAAATTCCAAGTTTTAGCCAGACTGGGGAGACTGTCACATGGTTCTCTCAATACCTTTTTATTAATGAAGTCCAAAGTCTAAAACCCAAATCTCTCTCAGATTGTATTGTCAGTGTTTATCCCCTGGAGGTACATCTCCACTTCAAGATGGCTTTGATGGTCCCACTAATGAGGGTAATGCTGGATAATCTACTCAGCTATACAAACCATTGCCCTGGATGGGAGCCTTGTTAGACATGCGTCTCCAATTCAATGTCCTGGAATGTGAGGTATTTCAATGAAAATTGTGGTGGCCATCTTGGCTACTGGCTTTTTAAAAGTTAAATGTAGGATCCCAGCTTTCCTTTTTAAACGTTTAATGTAGGTTTCCAACCGTTGAATTAAAAAGTCTTCATTCAGCATAGCATGTTTGCTTGTCAATGTGTATAAAAAGTCAATGTGGGAGAAAGCATTTGTTGCTCAAGAAGGTGAATCTCAGCAATGAGGAGAAGCATTTCTAGTGCAAATGAAACCTGCAGGAAGAGGAAAAGTGATACCAAACTATCTTCAGTTCTCCCATTTCCACTTGTGCTATTTCAAGATCTCCCCCCAACCCTCACCTCTGACCACACCCACAAAGTCAGTTTAGTACGTTATTGTTCCCAAGTTACACTTTCTAAGACCAGCAATATGTATCTATATATAGCTCCCTGCTGCACCTGTACAGGGCATGATTCAATGTGAACTAGACGTAATTGTTACAGCAACATCTCATCATTCTTTTTTATTTGTTCCTGGGATGTGGGTGTCACTAGCAAGGCCAGCATTTGTTGCCCATCCCTAATTGCCCTTGTGAACTGCCTTCTTGAACCACTACAGTCTATGTGCTGTAAGTACACCCACAGTGCTGTTAAGGAGGGAGTTCCAGAATTTTAACTCAGCGACAGTGAAGGAACAGTGATATTGTTCCAAGTCAGGATGGTGTGTGGCTTGCAGGGCGGTTTGCACGTGGTGGTGTTGCCATGCATCTGCTGCCCTTGTCCTTCTAGGTGATAGAGGTCACGGGTTTGAAAGGAGCTGTCGAGGAGGCTTGGTGCGTTGCTACAGTGCATCTTGTAGGTGGTACACACTGCTGCCACTGAGCACCGGTGGTGGAGGGAGTGAATGTTTAAGGAGGTGGATGGGGTTCCAATCAAGCGGGCTGCTTTGTCCGAGATGGTGTTGAGCTTCTTTTGTGTTGTTGGAGCTGAACTAATCTGGGTAAGTGGGGAGCATTCCATCACACTCCTCACCTGTGCCTTGTAGATGGTGGAAAGGCTTTGGGGAGTCAGGAAGTGACCTGCTCTTGTAGCCACAGTATTTATATGGCTGGTCCTGTTAGGATTCAGTGATGGTAATGCTGTTGAATGTCAAGAGGAAATGGTTAAATTCTCTCTCGTTGGAGATCGTCATTGCCTGGCACTTGCGTGGCGCAAATGTCACTTGCCAAGTATCAGCCCTAGTTGGAATGTTGTCCAGGTCTTGCAGCATGGGGGCATGGATTGTTTCATTATCTGAGGAGTCACGAATGGTACTGAAGACTGTGCAATCATCAGTGAACATTGCCAATTCTGACCTTATGTTGGAGGGAAGGTCATTGATGAAGCAGCTGAAGATGGTTGGACCTCAGATACTACTCTAAGGAACTCCTGCAGCGATGTCCTAGGTTTGAGATGATTTGCCTCCAACAACCACAACCATCTTCCTTTGTGCTACGTATGACTCCAACCAGTGGAGAGTTTCCCCCTGATTCCAATTAACGTCAATTTTGCTGGGACTCCTTGATGCCACACTCAGTCAAATGCTGCCTTAATGTCAAGAGCAATCACTGTCACCTCACCTCTGGAATATAGTTCTTTTGTTTATGTTGGACTACAACTGTAATGAAGTCTCGAGCCGAGTGGCCCTGATGGAACCCAAACTGATTGGTGAGCAGGTTATTGCTGAGTAAGTGCTACTTGATAACAATGTTGATGACACCTTCTATCATTTTGCTGATGATTGACAGGTAATTGGCTGGCTTGGATTTGTCTGGCTCATTGTAGACAGGACATACCAATTTTCCACATTGTCGGGTGGATGACTGTGTAGTAGCTCATTCATCATTCAAGAAAAACTTAAACCAAAAGCACTTCAGTTTTCTGAGTTAATTTGTTGTAGGGTGAGAATTCTTTACAGCATGTAGCAAGTTCGTTTGGCCAGGAAGCTACAGTGTTTCCTTTTACATTTGTTTTGCTTGCCCAGATAGTGTCGACACTGTACATGAGATGCATGGACTGGAAATAGTCTTTACATTTGGAGGTGTAGCACCGAATCACTGGCGTAAAACTAGATAGCTCCCAAAAAGGAGCACGGGATTCGGGATGCACGATTAACCCACACCCGTTCAGTGTAATGCAGGCAGCATGCCAACTTTCTGCTGCCTTTTCATGTTAACGATTTCTTCGTGAAGCTGTCAGTAACTGCATTGTTCACTGGCTATACGCATCAGCAGAGCGCTCAATATCATTAGTAACTTGCACTACAGAAAGATAGCCTATGCATTATAGTTGGAGCAGACGCTGAGCGTTATACAGGAAGTGAATCTGTCCTGGGAAATAGTGAGGAATGGCACAAGAGAGAGCGCGGTCTCCAAGATCTTTGGACACTGCATTGGAGGTCTTCGTGGAGGAGGGGGAAAGTAGGAAAGCCATCCTTTACGTGCAGGGGGTAGAAGGCAGTGGGAGCAGATAGCCCTGGAGGTCAATGCCAGGAGGCAAGCGCAGAGGAGCTGGATGCAGAGCCTCAAGAAGTTCAATGACCTCATACGAGTGGTCAAAGTCAGTGAATGCATCTTCAGATGCCATATTCTACCAGCTGCACCACTAGCCCCAGATACTGCTCAATTCACCATAACCCAATCACTCACCTACCAACAATCTCAATCAATCAGGACTCATACCCAACATGCCTATGCTGCACCTCACCTTCACACACATAGCATTGTTTCAAGCCTCACACCCACATCTCACCTTACACACCCTGCCAGCTATTCAATCATGACAGCCTCATCACCCAAATATATTGCACAACACACTGATACACTTCCCTCTCTCGTGCAAGAGAAGGTGGCACACAACTGGAGACAACAGGAACAAACTGAGGGGGCAGGCAGACCTGCATGTCCTAACACCCAGGGAGAAAATGGCATCGGCTATTATGGAAAGGGCCTTTGCTGAGGCCGTGGCCAGTGGCAGAGCTACATTTGGAGACCAACGCAGATTGGGTGACCACTTTGCAGAACACTTCCACTCGGTCCGCAAGCATGATTGCAAGCTTCTGGTTGCTTGCCATTTTAATTCACACCTTGTTTTCATGCCCACATTTCTGTCCTTGGCCTGTTGCAGTGTTCCAGTAAACATCAATGCAAGCTCGAGGAACAGCACCTCATCTTTTGATTAGACACTCTACAGCCTTCTGGACTCAATATTGACTTCAATCATTTCAGACCATGAGCCCCATTATGTTTTGTTTATTTATTATTTTTATTGCTGAAAATAGAGACATGTTGTTAAAGCTTTTCGTCTTGCACTCATCAGGACAATCCGCAAGAATACCAATGTAAAGGAAAGCAACAACTTTATACAGTACAAGAAGAGAGTGCTGATTGGTTGGCATGTGAACTCTGATTGATAGAGGTGGTGCCATGGAGAAAACACGAGTTTATGATGACTGACAGTTAACAAACAAAGCTTGGCAGTTAACTGATGGTGTAAGTATGCACTTCTTACTTTCTTCCCTCCCCTCACCACAACCTTACCCATATCCCTTTTTCCTTTCAGGTACCCAAGCACTGCAACCAGTCCAGATTATAGAGGAAGAGGAAGAAGACAGTGATGATAAAGACACACTATTACTCAATTTCACACTCATAGCCACAAGCCCAGATACTCTCACTGTGATAGTCTAGAGGATAACATTGAGGCAGGATCTGCATGTCGTGAGACACTTGGCATAATTCTGCTGCAGACAGGGAAGGGGGCAAGGATAGTGCAGGTGCCAGCTCACCGGAGGGCGAGGTCAAACATGAGGTCTGGTGCAGCAGACTCCAATGAGAACTTCGATGGGCTACGCTACAGAGTAAGCCTGATGGGTATATACACCAAAATGCTTGGAGCATTGGTAAGCCTGCCAGAAATCCTGTATTCAATGTTGAGCAGCATGGAGGAGTCTGACATCAATGTGGCACAGGGCTTTGTACAGGGCCTGGAGCCCATTCTTTCCAGCATGAAACTGGGGGCCAACACTTTCACACACTTATGGAACCAACCATGCTGCAGCATCTGATGGCCAATGACTCAGCTTCCATTTCAGCACAAGCAGCAGCCACCCAAAGTTTGGGTGCTGCAGTAGAAGCTCAGACTGCTGCCATCATGGCTCTGGAAACCAGTGTCCAAAAGGGGTTCCAGGGTGTTACAGCAGTCCAGCAATCTGTCATCCAACAGATTACTTGGATTACTGAGACACTGTCCTTGGGGAATAGCAGTGGCTCCATGGAGCATGGTCCTTCTGCCCCCTCTCAGGATGACAGCATTCGTGATCCCACCACTGTCACTCTACCAGTTGCTTGTCAGCTAGCCAGTCAATACTGCTGCTGCCTATGTCAAGATGGTCGCTTCTAAGACCAGAGCTGCTCGAGGTCGCTCCCCCCCACCCCCCCCCCCCCCCCACCCACCTCCCATGTCCATCAGCAGCATACCATCGTCCATGCTTCACCCACTGGATTAGCACTTCATAGGAGCACTAGGACAGGCATTGGCACACACAAGACAAGTACAAATGAAATGCAAAATGTCATTATTTCATTTATGAATTTGGATTGAAATGTCTATGTTGTGTTGGCATTTACTTTTGCCTTGTGGCCAAGAGGATGATGTAATGATCAGTGGCAGAGGGAAGATAAGGAGTGTGGGACTCTTGCTGAATGGGGAATTGGAGTTGAGGTTATTGGTACCACACTCGAATTAGTTCTTCACGTTTAGCCCAGCAGAAAGGGGCTGTCTAGCTTGCAGCCTCCCTTCCTCATCCTCCTCTTCCACCTCCTCCTTGTGGCTCAGCTCCTCAGCTTCTTATTTGTTCCCGCATGATGGTAAGGTTCTGCAGCATGCAACATATCACAACAAGTCTTGAGACCTGCTCAGCTCAGTACTGAAGGGCTCCTCCAGAGCAATCTAGGCAGTGGAATCATTGCTTCAGGACACCAATACTCTCCTCCATCTCTCTCCCTGGCCCTAGAACCCTTTGAGATATCTGCACTCCTCCAGTTCTGGCCTTGTGTGCATCCCCGATTTTATTCACTCCACCATTGGTGGCTTACATCAGCTGCACAGGCCCTAAGCTCTCCTCCCTAACCTCCCTAAACATCCACCTCAGTTTTCTCCTTTAAGATGCTCCTTAAAACCTACCTCTTTGACCAAGCTTTTGATCATCTGTCCTAATATCTCCTTACGTAGTTCGGTGTCAAATTTTGTTTTGATAACACCCCTTTGAAGCACTTCGGAACATTTTACTATGTTAAAGATGCCATATAAATAGATTTTGTTGTTGTTTTTCTATCAGATTTCTTGTGGCAGCCCTGGCTGTCATTGTAAGCATGTTATGCATGTGTGTGTGAGTGTGAACTGGAGTCATGAGCCATGTCATCAGCTGATAGTCCTTGTTGTCCAGGAGCCACCCTTTGGTTGCCGTTGTATCTGAAATACAGAGGACTGCCACAGAATGAATGCATCATGATTACTGCTAGAATACCAGGCATTGGCCTATATGATGTGCTGCCTATGGTCACACTCCAGCTGCACATCGAGGGAAAGGAATCCCTTTCGGTTCAGGTACATGGCAGCGTTGATCTGAAGCACACACTACACAATGTGCATGCAGCCAATGGCACCTTGCAACATGGGAAGCCTCCAATCCTTGCAAACCCTCATGCTCACCCTGTATGCTTCTTTCTGACAAAAGGAAATGAAATGAAGTTATCTTTGCATAGGGAGTCTCAGTGACATCCCTTATGCAACAGAAATGGCAGTGGTGGTGTCAAATCAGTGTTGAACACTGACTAGCGTCATGATCTGCTGCTCTGCCATACTTCAGGTGGCGTTAAATGTGTGTGTGCTAATTTCTTTACCAATAAGGCATCTGGCGCACTTCCATTTTGGACCCCTAAGGGGCTTCATAGCGCCCAAACAACAGGTACTACTGAGCCCAATTTTTCCCCAACATGTCACAGAAGGGAAATCCCTCAACAGTCTACAAAAATCAATACAGTTTATACCAGAAATGCAGTCTGCAAACCACTGAGATAGTTTTCCTATTTTGCTTACTCTATCAAATAAAATCAGTCAACTAGTTGTGTCACTTCCACCAATCATGCTGTGGGTTACCATTGACCAGAAACTGAACTGGAGTAGCCATATAAATACCATGGCTGCAAGAGCAGGTCAGAAGCTGGGAATCCTGAGACGATTAACTCACCTCCTGACTCCCCAAAGCCTGTCCACCATCTACAAGGCACAAGCCAGGCATGGCATGGAATACTCTCCACTTGCCTGGATGGGTGCAGCTCCAACAGCACTCAAGAAGCTTGACACCATCCAGGACAAAGCAGCCCGCTTGATTGGCACCCCATCCACAAACATTCACTCCCTCCTCCACGGACGCACAGTGACAGCAGTGTGTACCATCTACACGATGCACTGCGCGATGCACCAAGGCTCCTTAGACAGCACCTTCCAAACCCGCGACCTCTACCAACTAGAAGGACAAGGGCAGCGAATGCATGGGAACACCATCACCTGCAAGTTCCCCTCCAAGCCACACATCATCCTGACTTGGAAATATTTCACCGTTCCTTCACTGTCGCTGGGTCAAAACTCCCTTCCTAACCGTACTGTGGGTGTGCCTACCCCACATTGACTGCAGCAGTTCAAGAAGGCAGCTCACCACCACCTTCTCAAGGGCAATTAGGGATGGGCAATAAATGCTGGCCTAGCCAGCGATGCCCACATCTCACGATTGAATTTTTTTAAAGTACATATTTGTTGTAGCTCTGCCAGTCTTATAGTTGCCAGAAATACCACGATACTTTGGAGAAAACTTGAGAGATTAGCTAGCATTTTATATGACAATAAACACTGATGTCAAACTATCGGCCAGATTTACTGTAGCCAGCAAACAAATGGCACTTTCCCATGACTGTTTAATTTTAGTAAGTTTTTACACTGCAAGTTACAGCTAGTGGGAGATTGAAATGGTGCGGCAACCTCCACAGGACATCTGGGACCTGTGTGAACAGAGCAAGCAACTGTGTATCTCCTTAACCAATCAGATTGAAGAATTGTTAAGTAACAGGAAGTGTAAGTTGGAATAGTGAATTCAAATCAGGCGCAGAAAGCGGATTGAAGAGAGGGAAAGAAAGATTGGATTAAGAGCGAGAGAAAAAAAGGAAACAGAATTAGAAAGAAAAAGTGTAAAAAAAGTTTTTAAAAATTAAATCTAGAACAATTAAAAGCTGAAGGAATGAGATTCCATACTTGTTAAAGTTAATTTTCATGTCAAGAGGTTGTTTGGCAGTAATTAAGACTTATCCCACCATTAAAAGGGATACTTAGACTGAAATGAACAAACCCTAACTTTCTGTGGCGAGTTTAGTTTGTACCTATCATCCGAGTACAGGAACTTCATACTGTTCAATGCATTTGAATGGTGACTCAGACAATGTGATGCCGTTTTTGGGATGCTAACAGAGGAGTGGCATATCTCGAACAGCTACTTTTGGATTTTTGTGTTTAACCACACATCTGCCCTCACCTCAAGTGTCTGTGCTATTTGTGTATAAATAACGCTGAGTGCCATTAGCCTTACAGTTATTTTCAATTAAATTCTATCCCAATATAGTTGCTGAAACGGGGTGGGGGGGGCAATTTCACTCACTCTCCACAGCTAAAGTATGCCATGTTTTACCACCATCCTCAACCAGACCTCCTGAAAGGTGTATCCATCTCAGCCCTAAGATTAAGTTGATTCAACAGTGAGGCAGAGAGCTGGAATCGATTCAGCCTCCTTTGAGGTGATATTTGCCGTATCTCACTACTGACCACAACATACCATTTATGTGCAACAATATTCTCAGAAGGCAACACGCAGAAATGTTGGTATCTTGCTATTTAAAAAAAACTTTATGCAACATATGTCGTGAAAATGTCCATTGTTTATATATTTCCACAATTCACTCTGAATAGGAGTCCTGTCTAGACAAACATGTGTGACTGATCTGTTTATTGCCTTTTTCACATTTCATGGCATTAATGGTCCTTTACCTTTAATTTCATTCTGTCCATTTGTGTACAATTTTAGTTGAATATGCAAAGTTATTCGACATTTATAATGGTATTATTTATTCAAGAGGAGCAATATCCATTTCTTGACCCTGTTGAACTGCAGAAAATGTAAAATATCTAATATTCTCCATTAAATGCACTGCCTTCTCATAAAGATCAAAATAATTCCACATTGCTCACTTTAAAACAGACAGCATGAGATTTTAGCGCCCCATATCTGTATTGTTTCTGCTCAGTCTAAGTTTAAAGGGGCACTGCCTTTATTAAAAAGTGTTCGACAATACCATTTTGTTTATTTGCTAATCACAACAACATGATCTATTCTGACTTGTTACCAGAAGCTCCTTATTGAATCATGGCACTGCCTGGTGTGAACCATGCAGGTCTGGTGCCCCCTGCTAGCAATGCCACACACTGGCACTCCTCTTCCATTCATGCCACACACTGGGATTCCCCACTCCATGGTTCCATATTTGACACCATGCTCAATCCTACCAAACTCGAGTGCCTTCCTTTGATTACTTGTCGATCCCATGATCTCCCTCCTAGTTCTCCCATACTCTAATCACCTCAGTATGACCAGAGCCAAGATCCACTCCTCAGTATTCCCATGTTCCACCATTACACTACAGCACCACACTTCCAACATGGCCAAGACCTAAAAACCATATCACATTACTACCACACACTACTACTGTCAGACCTTGGAATTCCCCTTCCACTATTCTGAAATCGCACCACTGACATCCCTATACTTCTACACCCCAAGATAACCACCGTTCTATCCTGGGACCTTCCCCATTCTCCTAACTTCAATGTGTCAAACCCCAGGATCACTCTCCTAATTTTACCAGGCATTGGTATGCTCTTCTCAGTCCTTCCAAACTCCAAGCCCCAACACTGTGCCCTAGCACGACTCTCCTACTACTCCCACAAATAGAACATCAGAAATTTAAATCAACAAATAACTCTTTCCTAACATTATAAACATTAGATAAATGTTAAAGTCAAGGAATCAAACTATCCAAATTTTGTTACATCATCATTATCTCTATCATTTTTCAAAAGATTTTTCCTGTCAAAATCCTGTAAGTAAATAAGCTATACATTCAAGATTACAGAACCAAATCACCATGTCCTATGCAAATAATTCAGATTAATTTGGGAAAGGAATGTGAAAATAGTTGGAGAGTAACTGATATTGCTTCCATTTTTGTTGAGATAGTGTTGGATCTTCTAGTCTGCATAGTCAGTTATTCCCTGTGTGTTTTATTGCATTTAGAAATTTTATTAACCTGTCTCCTCAAATCATGCTCAACACCATCTCCAGCCTCAGGAACGCACTCTCAATCCCACAATGTAAGCAGTTGGTTAGGGCTGTGCAAGACATCCTCCAATTAATTTGCCCTTCAATTTCTTTACTTTCTTTGGGTAAGTGACTGCACTTCATCTGTTGGCACCTTCCCAAATGGTCCAGCCAATATTGAGCACAAACATTAATCCTACCTCAACCCATAGTTGGCATACCAATATGTCGACTCAGAACACCACCATTCCAAGCACACAATTTTTTAATTTCAATCATCTATTTTTATATGGCATTATTTACAAAGTTAAATTATAGGAGAAGAATGATTTTCCAAAGGAACAGGAAATCAAGGAAACGTTGCCCTGGTATTACTTGTTTTCAAATTTGTTTTTATTCTTGAAATGTTGGGTTGTTTACTAGTATTCCAATCCTTCAGGGATATCTAATTTGACCATGTCTCGCATAAACAAATGTTTTGACCTATTTTGGTATCTAGCTTTGAAGGTCCAAACTCCGATTTTAGTAAAGGCAATGTCATTGTAGGACCACAAGGGAGACTGACACATTTCCATGTCAATCACAAAAGGAAAGAGCTTGCATTTATATAGAACCTTGTGTGACCTCAGGATACGCCCTATGGAAAACACACTACTTTTTGAGTGCACTTACTGTTGTAATATAGGGAAAACACTCATGTAATATAGGTAGCATAGTGGTTATATTACTAGACTAGTACTCCAGAGGCCTGGACCAATGATCTGGAGAAATGAGTGCAAATCCCACCACAGCTGTGGCAGAATTTAAATTCAGTAATTAAATAAATCTGGAATTTTAAAAAAAACTATCAGTAATGGTGACCATGAAACTAGTGGATTGACATTAAAAATACAATCTGGTTCAGGAATGCCCTTGAGGGAAGGAAGTCTGCGGTCCCTACCCAGTCTGACCTACATGTGACTCCAGACCCACAGCAATGTGGTTGACTCTCAACTCTCTTCTGAAATGGCCTTGCAAGCCACTCAGTTATACAAAATCATTACAGAAAAATATAATAAAAATCAAAACCGACAGATCATCTGGCATCGACCTAGGCATTGAATTCAGACATGACAAAGGCACACCTACCCCAGTCAATTCTCCAGAGTCCTCCTCACTCAAGAAGCTTGACGCCATCCAGGACAAAGCAGCCTGCTTGATTGGCAACCCATCTACCACTTTCAACATTCACTCCATCCACCACCGACACACAGTGGCAGCAGTGTGTACCATCTACAAGATGCCTCCATCGACAGCACCTTCCAAACCCACAACCACTTCCACCTAGAAGGACAAAGGCAGCAGATGCATGGGAACACCACCAAGTTCCCCTCCAAACCACATATCTTCCTGACTTGGAACTATATTGCCATTCCTTCAAGTCGCTGGGTCAAAATCCTGGAACTCCCTTCCTAACAGCACTGTGGCTGTACCTACACCCCAAAACTGCAGTAGTTAAAGAAGGTAGCTCACCACCACCTCTCAAGGGCAACTAGGGATGGGCAATAAATGCTGGCCTAGCCAGTGATGCCCATACCCTGTGAAACAATAAAAAAAATCTGGGACTTGTGCCAAAATAACGAGAGCTGCCCCAAAATCTATTCAAGCAACTGACTGACATAGTCATGATCTCAGAAACATACATTTCAGTCAACATTCCAGACTCCGCCATTGCCACCATTGGATATGTCTTGTCCCACCAGCAGGAGAGACCCACCTGAGTTGGCAGCACAATGGTACACAATCGGGAGAGAATGGTCCTGGGAGTTTTCAACATTGACTCCGGGGACTCCATGACATCTAATGGCATCAGGTCAAACATAGACAAGGAAACCTCCTGCTGATTAACATCCTAACAGCCTCCCTCAGCTGATGCACCAGTGCCCCTTCATGGTCAACACAACTTGAAAGAAACACTGAGGGTAGCAAGGGCACAGAATGTACTCTGGGTGGGGGACTTCAATGTCCATTACCAAGGGTGCCTTGGTAGCACCACCACTGACCAAATTGGCTGAGTTATGAATAAAATAGCTTTGAGACTAGGCTTGCAGCAGGTGATTAGAGAACCAAAATGAGGGGAATCCCTACTTGGCCTCATCCTTGCCAATCTACCTGTCACAGATACATCTGTCCATGATGATATTGGTAGAGTGATCAGCGCACAGTCCTTGTGGAGATAAAGTCCGACCAGCACACTGAGAACATCCTCCATCATGTTTGGCACCACCATCGTTCTAAATGGGATAGATTCAGAACAGATCGAGCAGCTCGAAAAGGGCATCTGGGAAGTACTGTGGGTGATCAGCAGCAGCAGCACAATCTGTAACCTCATGGTCCAGCATATCCCTCACTCTATCATTACCATCAAGCCAGGGGACTAACCCTGGTTCAATAAGGAGTGTAGGAGAACATGCCAGAAGCCACACCAGGCAGACATAAAAATGAGGTGTTAACATGGTGAAGCTACAACAAAGAACTACATGCACACTAAGTAACAGAAGCAGCATGCTATAGGCAAAGCTAAGTGATACCAAAAAAAAATGGATCAAATCAAAACTCTGCAGTCCCACTACAAACAGTCATGAATGGTAGTGGACAATTAAAAAATTAATGGGAGGAGGAGGCTCAACAAACATCCCCATCTTCAATAATGGCAGAGCCCAGCACGTCAGTGCAAAAAACAAGGCTGAAACGTCTGCAACCATCTTCAACCAGAAGTGTTGAGTGGATAAACCATCTCTGCCTCCTCTTGAGGTCCCCATCATCACACAGGCCAGTCTTCAACCAATTCGATTCACTCCACATGATATCAAGAAAAGGTTGAGTGCACTGGAGTGCAAAGGTTCTGGACCCTAACAACATCCCGGCTGCAATCCTGAAGACTTGTGCTCCAGAACTGCCCACACCTCTACCAAGCTATTCCATACAGGTACAACACTGGCATCTACCAGACAAAGTGGAAAATTTCCCAGGTATATACTGTCCATAAAAAGCAGGACAAATCCAATCTGCTCAATAACCGCCCCATCAGTCTATTCACAATCACCAGCAAAGTGATCAAAGTGATCATTGACAGTGCTATCAAGCAGAACTTACACACTAACAACCTGCTCACTGATGCTCAGTTAAGGTTCCGCCAAGACCACGCAGCTCCAGGCCTTGTTCAAACATGGACAAAACAGCTGAATTTCAGAGGTGAGAGTGACTGCCCTTTACATCAAGGCAGTGTTTGACTGAGTGTGGCATCAAAGACTCCTAGTGAAATTGAAGTCAATGGGAATCAAGGGGAAAACTCTCCACTGGCTGGAGTCACACCTAGCCTAAAGGAAGATGGTTGTGAAGGTCAACCACCTCAACCCTAAGACATCGCTGCAGGTGTTCCTTAGGGCAATTTCCGAGACCCGGCCATCTTCAGCTGTTTCATCAGTGACCTTCCCGCCATCGTAAGATTAGAAGTGATAATGTTCACTGTTGAGTACAGTGTTCAATTCCATGATTTTGCTAAAAGGAAATCCTATTTGACAAATTTTTTAGAGTTTTTTTAGCATGTTACTAGTAGAGTAGATAAAGGGGAACCAGCAGATGTAGTATGCATGGATTTCTAAAAGGCATTTGATTAGGTGCCACACAAAAGGTTAATAGGTAAGACAAGGGCTCATGGAATTGGGGGTAATATATTAGCAAGGATAGAGGATTGGTTAATGGACAGGAAGCAAAGAGTGGGCATAAACGGGGTATTTTCAATTTGGCAGGCAGTGAATAGTGGAGTGCAACAAGGATCAGTGCTGGGGCTTCAGCTATTTACACTCTATATTAATGACTTAAAGTCAGAGAGTAATGTATCTAACTTTGCTGATGATACAAAGGTAGGTGGAAAGGTAAGCTGTGGGGAGGACACAGAGAGGTTGCAAAGAGATATAGACAGGTTAACAGAGTGGGCAACAAGATGGCAGATGGAGTATAATTTAGGGAAGTGTGAAGTTATTGGCTTTGGTCATAGAATAGAAAAGCAGAGTATTTTTTAAAAGGTGTGAAACTTGTAAGTGTTGATGTTCAAGGAGATTTGGATGTGCTTGTACAAGGAACTCAGAAAGTTAACATACAGATATAGCAAACAATTAGGAAGGCAAATGGCATATTGGCCTTTATTGTAAGGGGATTGGAGTACAGGAATAAAGAAGTCTTGCTACAATTGTACAGAGTTTTGGTGAGACCACATCTGGAGTACTGTGTGCAGTTTAGGTCTCCGCATTTAAGAAAGCATATACTTGCATTGGAGGCGGTGCAGCGAAGGTCCACTAAATTGGTCCCTGGGATGAGGGGGTTATCCTGTGATGAGAGTTTGAGTAAATTGGGCCTATGCTCTCTGGAGTTTAGAAGAATAAGAGGTGATCTCATTGAAACACACAAGATTCTGAAGGGTAGACGCTGAGAGATTGTTTCCGCTGGTCGGGGAGTCTTAAACATGGGGGTACAGTCTCAGGACAAGGGGCCAATCATCTAGGACTGAGATGAGGAGAAATTACTTCACTTAAAGGGTTGTGGATCTTTGGAATTCTCTACCCCAGAGGGTTGTGGATGCTCCATCATTGAATATATTTAAGACTGAGATAGACAGATTTTTGGTCTCTCAGGGAATCAAAAGATATGGTGAGTGGGCGGAAAAGTGGAGTTGAAGCCTAAGATCAGCCATGATCATGTTGAATGGCGGAGCAAGCTCAATGGGACATGTGGTCTACTCCTGCTCCTATTTCTTGTGTTCTTGTGTTCTTTTGTTCATTCATGCTCCTCAGATACTGAAGCAGTCCGTGCCTGTATGCAGCAAGACCTGGCTAATATTCAGGCTTGAGCTGATAAGTTACAAGGAACATTTGCATCACGAGTGCCAGACATTGACTATCTCCAACAAGAGAGTGTGTAACCACTAGTGCTTGACAGTCAACAGCATTACCGTCATCGACCCCCTTCACAACAACATCCTGGGGGGGGCGTCACCATTACCAGACACATAACTGAACCAGCCACATAAGTACTGTGACCACAGGAGCAGGTCTGATGCTGGGTATTTTGCAGTGAATAGACTCACCTCCTGACTCCCCAATGCTTTTCCACCATCTACAAGGCACAAGTCAGGAGTGTGATGGAATACGCTCCACTTGCCGAGATGAACGTAGTTCCAACAACACTCAAGAAGCTCAACACCATCCAGGACAAAGCAGCCCACTTGATTGGCACCCCATCCACAACCTGAAGCATTCACACCCTCCACCACTGGCACAAAATGGTTGCAATGTGTACCATCTACAAATTGCACTGCAGAACTCCCAATGCTTCTTTGACAGCACTGTGGGTGTGCCTACACCACATGGACTGCAGCAGTTTAAGAGGCGGCTCTCCAACACCTTCTCAAGGGCAATTAGGGATGGACAATAAATGCTGGCCTTGCCAGCAATTCCTATATCCCATGAATGAATGAGAAAAAAGGATCAGTTTCTCCCATTGCTGCCACCACTAAACTGCCAGGAAACAGGGATGCCATCCCAACTAGACTACCGGTGAATGTGAATGCAGATCTATTTACTGCACCAGCAGGCATTACGTAAAAAACTGCATCCAGTCCCAGATGCCAGGATAAATATAACAGAGTACACAAAATATCTATCTAGAGAGCTGATTTTCATCTTGCTAGCACCCTCAACCCCCACACCCACTGTTTCCATGTAAAACCAGGGTGGGTAGCAAAATTGAAAACGCAGATAGGAATGAACCAATTACTTAAGACTGGACGGCCATCCAGGCTGAATTTTGGGAGGACCTCTGAGGTGCCTAGAGCTCCAGCCTGAAACAGGCAACGTCCATTAATTTAAGCACATCGGCGTCAAATGACGCACAATTGAGACTCTGAGACCATTTTCATTGTTGTCAATTGCTCCTCAACCTACCCACCCACCCACATAGCATGGGTAGCACAAGTCGGGTGGCAGCCATTTCCAGTGGTATTTAAAGGGAACCTTAATTGCTCTCAGTTAAAATACTGCAAAGGCTTGGGAGACATTTTACTGTATTACATTTTTTTGCAAAACTTAAACATAAAAATGTGCCAACTTTCCTGGAAGCTGCCATGGTGATTTTATCTTGCACCATTCCTTCATCCCCCACCCCACTTTTTGATGCTGCTCAGTGAGAGGCTAGCTACAACTCCTCTGAGGAACCCACATTTAATAGTCAAACTGTGCTATAATCAGATCTGTGGCTCAACTAGAGCCCTCATTGAGACCCTTGGAGCCTTCAAGCAACGATTGCACCTTTTAGACAGGTCTGCTGGCTTCTTGCAATACAGCTCACAAAAAAATGATCTATCTCGTAATGGTTTGGTGTCTGCTACACTGTAACGGGAACAACACATGGAACATGATGAAAGACATTAATGACACAGAGAAAGGTAAGGAAGTGGAAGGACTCCAACACTTGCCTGCAGACAAATCTCTTCAGCAGCAGCTCATTGGAGAGCACTTCAGCTGTACAATCCCTGCTCCCCTGCATTAACAGTTATTCCCAACATCTGTCCCAGTCTTTCCACCCTCGATTAAGTTATATCCCAAAAATCAATATTGATATTCATGACAAATAGGTAATGGTCACCAGCTACTATAGGAACATTGCCTGCATGCAAAAATTCCAAGAATATGCATCATTTTACTATTTATACAAATATTAACATACTAATTATCACACTGGTGTGGGATGCTGGTCTGTCTTACATGCTCTCTTACCTACTCTAGTGCTCTTATGAGTTGCTAACCCAGTGGCTCAGGTTTGGAAGTGGAAGGCTGCTGTGGCTGAGTTAATGGCTCTGAAGATGCTTGAAGTCAGCGACCTCCAGAATGCTGAGCTTGAAAGTACCTGGCTGTAGACTTTGACAACTCAGAAGCTGTCGGGGCAGTCTGGCCCAGCTGGCTATCTAGCACGTGGAAGGACATTGCTTGAGGGCATGGTAAGGGTGTAGACCTGTTGTCATCCTGACAGAGAGCAACACGTTCCATTGCACAACTGCCACTACTATCAAGCTGCAACTCAGCACTCTCACTGTAGGACATCCATGATGCAACTGAAGTCCCTATCCATTTGGTGTCCCAGCTGATCCTCTTTCTGCCAATTATTATGACCAAGGCGGGAGTAATGCACTGTTAATTCAGTCCCACTACTCCAGAGGTCACAGCATATTAGTAAAGTTTCCACCTGCTGGAAAATAGCCAAATTAAACACTCTATTTGTCCCCCAAAATAAAGCACACCAAACCAGGTTTCTTTAAACAACAACAAAATCAACTATTTATTAATAAACTAAGTCTTAAACAATAGTGAGATAACTCTATATGTGAAAAGATTATTTTAAAACTTATTATTCTTCCTAACCCACGTGCACACCTACATCCATTCAAAAAAAAGTTAACTGGTTTTAAAAGGATATTTTCAGATTACAACTGTTTCTTAGAAATAATAAAATAACTGGGTCGTAATGTTCTGGTAGGATATTTTCGTGTCGGTGAGGTGTCCAGAGTCGAATATTCGGATGCAACTCGAAGTCTCTCCAGGCAAGGTTGATGAACAGTCTGTGATAGGTAGGCATTCACGGAACTTTGTCTGCAGCAGGCGTCACACAGATCTTTCAGCAAAGGGTGTAGCAACAATCTACTTGGATTTTGAAATAGCAGTCTAGCAATAGAAGATTTCTTGAGCTTTCAGGATCTCTCAAAACATAAGAGACAACAGGAATCATTCCTGAGGCAGAGATTTTCCAGAGACTAGAGGCCATAAGAATTTGCAACCTATAAAAATGCAGGGTTTCCTCTCAGCAAAGGATCCTTTCTCCACAGAGAGAAGCAACTCCTTTTTTCCTGGATCTTTTCCTCTCCAGGGGTCTTTTTTCTCACTGCAGGCAGACCACAGCCACCACCTCAAAGGTAGAATTTCTTTTTACAAGAGAGGCAAGCCTTCTTTTTCAGAGAATAGATCTTCTTTCTCTGGTTCACAAACACAGGTCCCAGCCAGCTCACTGCTAGCTGCTTCCAGCTTCCTGGTCTTTTTCACACTGCAAAACTGAAACTGAAACGCTAACAATGTCATGTGACAGCCATTAATCTTCCTGTCATTTCCCTGTTGAGCTGCTTGCAAACAGGTGTCTTGTTGTCTAAGCACAGTTCAAACACCAAGTTTCAGCATTCAATGTTAACATAGAAAAATCCTTTCTCTCAATTTTTAAAAGCACACAGAATTCTTAGCTTTCAATAAAAAAAGCAAAGCTCTTGTGATACAATGATGTTGCTGGCCACCTCCTCCATTGGTATCAGAGTTTGCAGTGTAGCAAGACCACTTCCTGATCTTGAAATCTCCCTTAATTATCTGTCAACTTTTCCTGCAAGAAGAGCTACAGTGGCTTAGTGTGTGTCCTGCAAGAAGGTTCTGAAGTTGTGCGGGCAGTTTGCTGTGGTCTGCATAGTCTGAGTAGGAAACAGCAAGTGTGGCCCTCAGGGGGAAGTAATTATGAGAATAGTAGTTGGTGTTGAGTATGTGAGTGCAAGAAGAAGGCGATGTAATGTAGTATAGTGGGGGTATTATGATTAGAATAGATGTTTAGGAAGAATACCTTTGCTCAAATGCAAGAAAATATGAAATAAGAAAAGACCATTCAATCTTAAACAAATCATATGAAAGTGCACATCAAATCCTAGTTTTCTTGCCTTTCTGTGATGATGTTCATAGAAGTGTACAGCACTGAAGGAGGCCATTTGGCCCATCAAGTCTGTGCCGGTTCTTTCAAAGAACAATCTTGTTAGGTCCACTTCCTTGCTCTTTCCTTACAGTCCTGCAAATCTCTATCCTTCAAGTATTTATCCAATTCCCTTTTGAAGGCTACTGTTGAATGTTTACCCACTATTCTATCAGGCAATGGATTCCAAATCCTAACCATTCATTGCTTAATAAAAGTTACCTGCATGTCGCCTCTGGTTCTTTTGTCAATCACCTTAAATCTGTGCCTTCTAGTTATCAATCCTTCAGTCACTGGAAATATTTTCTGTTTATTTACTCTACATAAACCTTTCTTGATTTTAAACACTTCAATCAAATCTCCTCTTAGCCTTCTCTATTTTAAGGAGAACAGCCCCAACTGCTCCAGTCTATTCACATAACTGTAATCCTTCATCCCCGAAACCATTCTAGTAAATCTGTTCTGTACCCTCTGAAAAGCCTTCACGTCCTTCCAAAAGTGTGGTGCCCAGAATTGGACACAACACCCCAGCTGGGGCTGAGCTAGTATTTTAAATAGGTTTAGCATAACTTCCTGGCTTTTGTGCTCTATGTCTCTATTGATAAACCCAGGATCCCCTATGCTTTATTAACTACTTTGTCTACCTGTCCTGCCACCTTCAAAGATTTGTGATTTGTTCAAAGACACCCCCAGGTCTCTCTCTCTTCTTACACCCCCTTCAAAATTGTATCATTTGGCATGTATTGTCTCTCTTCTTTCCTCTTATCAAAATATATCACCTCACATTTTAGTCCTCGAACGGAATCCTGGTGATTTCCACTGCACACTTCCCTCCAGTCTAGAAAACAACCAGTCACCACAATTCTCTATTTTCTGTCCCTTAGCCAATTTTATATCCAGGCTGCTACTGCCCCTTTTATCCCATGGGTTTCAATTTGGCTAACAAGACTAATATGTGGTACACTATCAAACTCTTTGTGAAAGTTCATATACACAACATCAACTGCACTGCCCTCATTCGTTCTACGTTACATCATCAAAAAACTTACTCAAGTTCGTCAAACATGATTTTCCCATCACAAATCCGTGCTCGCTCTCCTTTATTATGCTTGAGGTCACTGAGCTGAAATGTTAACTCTGCTTCTCTCTCCACAGATGCTGCCAGACCTGCTGAGTATTTCCAGCATTTTCTGTTTTTAGACCTCTTTGTACTTTGTTATGGCCACATGGTGAGGGGTGTGGGTGGTTCCCACTATTCAACTCCCTCCTGACCACGGCAAGTGTTTTTTGTTAATTAGGGTTAAACCGCTTTGTATTTTATTTGTCAGTGACAGATTATCTTGCAGTTTTAAAACAGATGATTATTTATTGAGCAATATGCCTGATCCTGAAATGGTTGCAACTCCACTCACCCATTCACTCTCATATGTAGTCTCAAGAGAAGATAGATAGAAAAGTACAGGGTAAGAAGAGGTGTTCAGAGTTCAGGAGGTAAAATTCTGTTGTTTCAGGAGTAACCTGTGGGATCCTCCTCGGAAGATGAATTTTTAAAGTTGCTGGTCTGTTTGCTGGTTGTCTGGTATTCGTTGGGCTGTTGCAGTGTCCTGGCAGGTCACTTGTGTTGAAGACATTGCTGATGTCTTAGGTCAATTCTCACCGGTAGAAAAGTTGTTTTTGCAAAGGCCCTCTCTGCAGGGTTCAACTGAGTTGGCTGGAAATGATCTCTCTCTCTCAGTCTTGCTGGAAATTCAAGATGGCTTTTTGTTGCGCTATGTGGCTGAGGAGAGGCCAGACTGATCTTGTTGTCTCTAGTCCTGTCCTGAAAAGACTCACCCTTTGTTCCTCAAAACAATTATCTTTTAAGGTGAATATTTTTATAAGGGTTGGCTTCACCCATGTGACTTCAGATTTCAAGGCTGTATAATAGCCTTGATGATAGCTCCTTTCTGGAGATGAGGGTGGTTCGCACTCCACTATAATGGAGGTTATTTGGAGATGAAAAGTCTGCGAAAGGTCTTGTCTTATTGTGTTTGAGTATAGCTTACGTCCATGTGAGATTATTGGTTGCATTTCCATGCAGACGGGGCTTAATTGGCTTTCAGTCTTTGTCAATACGGATGTGAGGATCATGTGTTTTGTCCTCCATTTTGTTGACAGCACATTGTCCACTTTGTAAAAGAAAAGTCCATTTTTATAACTCTTAGGGTGAGTTCTTGTAGTTTCAATCGCTGCATTTTATGTGAGCGTCACAACTTTCCATGATCCCATCTAATTCTAACTCTGTCTCTTCCAGTTCTCTTTGCACCTTCCTTCTACTTTTTAATACTACATCTTCGTACCCAACTCACTGTCGAATCAGTTTAAATCCCCCCTCACAGGACTAGTTAACCTGCTTTCAAGGATATTGGTCCCAGCTCTGTTCAGGTGCAACCCATCTGAATTGAACAGGTCCCTCCTGCCACAGAACTTGTCCCAATGTCCCAGGAATGTGAGGCCCTCCCTCTTGCACCAGGTCCCTAACCACACATTAATATGCCCTATCCTCCTATTTCGATTCTCATTAGCATATGGCACTTAGGAATAATCCAGCGATTACTACCTTTGAGGTCTTTTTTTTTTAGTTTCCTCCCTAGCTCCTTAAACTCTGGCTGCAGGACCTCAACCCTATGTCATCAGTTCCAACATGGACCTTCCTCTTGCCCACACAGGATGTTTTGCACCCTTTCTGTGATGTCCCTTACCCTGACCCCGGGAGGCAATATACCACATGAGTCTTACGTTAACAGTAGCAGAACTGCCTGTCTCTCCCATGACAATCAAATCTATAATTGTTACTATGTTCCTACACCTACTATACTCCTTGTGCAGTCCTTTGCCTCATGGTACGAGGCTTGGGACTGCACTCATTCGAGATGTCATCATCCTTAACTAGTATTCAATGCTGAATATCAGTCTGACAATGCCATATTCACAGAGGATTCCTGCACTGCCTGCTTCTTCCTACCCTTCCAGATGACCACCCACTTACTGTTCTGAATTCTATGTGGCTCTGGGATGACCACCTTCTGGAACCTGTGATCCAGCATTTAGCATCCCATACACTCTGCAGTGAATCCAGCTGTCCCTCAATCCCCAAAAGCCAAGTTTGGACTTGTAAGCCTCCAGGACACGCGAAGCATCCTGAAGTTCCCACATGGTGCAGACATTGCAGGCTACAGGTCACTGCTGTCCCTCCATTCTAATTAAAATCTTAAAATAAACTCTTTATATTTAAGGTGATTATTTATCTAATCGCTGTTAACAAGGTCTAAACTAAACTGCTATAAAAACAAGAAATGCTGGAAATACTCAGCAGGTCTGGCAGCATCTGCGGAGAGAGAAGCAGAGTTAATGTTTCAGGTCAGTGACCCTTCTTCTTGTTTTTATTTCAGATTTCCAGCATCCGCAGTATTTTGCTTTTACTAAACTAAACTGCTATTTTCCTATTCACTCCTCAGAGAAAACTAACCAAAGACTAATTATTTACTCAAGCTTAACAAGAACCACTGAGATCACTAAATAAAAAAAGCTAAATATTAGATATATAAATAATTAAAGTAGGTACTTATCTGAGAAACTCAGGTTCCATGGCTACATTCCTTTAGAGTTGGGAGCGAGAAGCCGCCATCCTCCTCTCCACCATATGCCTCCTGTCAACAAATTCTCAGCTTCCACTCTGTTTGCAAACTACTTGGATTGTGATTCCACACAGCTCTGTCTCCAAGTTCTGTGCTCAATCTCTTGTGATGCCATTGCACACCCTTCACTTTACAAAATGCCTGAGATTGAGAACTCACCATGTTGGGAACTGTGGAAATGAGGCCATGTCCTATTATTGTATATAGTTTGAATGTCCTACGCCACATTTAACATAAAATAAATCATCCAATTTAATATCACAATCTTTGGATTAAACAAACATTGTCTTCATGAGATGTTATTGTAAAACATTCTTATTTATTTGCAAGCATGCTATATAATGAGGTAAATTGCATTGAAACATATCATTGCACCACTTTCACATGATGCCATTATCCTTGCTTTTCTGGCTCAGCTCCATCTATGGACTAAAGTCTGGAAATTATTGTGAGCAACGTTACTGTACAAGCTCTTAACAGGCTTGCATCAAATTCCATTCTCTGCTGGTTTAACAGATACAGTAACCCATTTAAAATACGAGGGTTAATGCCCTTGTCAGAATAGCAGAGGGAAGAATTTCATATAAGCGCTTAAAGCATTCACATGATAACATCACTCAGCTACTTCCAGGCTTAAAACAGGTTTGCCAAACACTTGCCACTGAGATAATGGCCTTTGAGATAAGTCCTGAACTTCATTATTTAAATTTTTGTCAGTATTAGTTCTAGAACATCACTTAAGTTGCAACCTCTTTTTGTCCCAACTGTATATAATCTGCTTAATAGTAATTCCACTAATTAGAATAGGTGGGGAGGGTTGCAGTTTCTTTAGACACCACAATTGCCAATCTAAAATAATGCACTGTATAATTTTACTAATCACAGCTTTAGAAATCAACAAAGGATACATTTACAAAGATTACAGTAATCAGTGCAGTGAGATCTAATATATTTGCAGTCTTGTGCCTGAACAACTGTACCTATTCCTCATAAATGGCTTAATAAATACATCTCATTTACTTGCATACATAATGTTCAGAATCTAAGGATAACTTTGTGAGACTCTGTTTCCAGTTTTGCTGTACAGGTGATAGGTTGCAGAATTGGTGATATAATGTTAAAGCCCTATCTCCGCTCTGCTCCTGTCTAAAGATTCTCCACACCAGGAGTGGAGCCTCACAATCGCAGTTTTATGTACAGTGCACGTAATGTAATGTAGTGCTGACCTCACCTTTAAGTAACTTTACCCTTAAGAGACCAGGCCACTGGTATAACTGATGATGTCACCACATATGTATGCGTGTGTGTGCAGGAGACACAATCTTGTAAGGGGGCACTGAGCACACAGCCTGCAAACAGAGCGCACACAGCAGCATGGACACGACGTGGTCCTGAGTAATGTGTAGAGCTCAGACAATGTGACTAGTTTAAGTAATAGAGTTCTGATGAAAGGTCATCGACCTGAAACATTAACTCTGCTTTTCTCTCCACAGATGCTGCCTGACCTGCTGAGTATTTCCAACATTTTCTGTTTTTATTTCAGATTTCCAACATCCGTAGTATTTTGCTTTTGTGTTGAGGTAATAAAGAGTGTTGTGTTGAAACTGAATATCAAGCCTGCATCTATCCTTAAGAAGACTCACTGATCTGCTTAACAGCACAACACTACAGCGCATATTAAAAATTAAGTGTGCAATTACTTTAATTGTTTCTTATCATGTGTGGCATTTAATGTGGCAAGAGTTCGTAAAGTTAACCAAGACATGGCAAATTTTCTTTTGAACTTTATAAAAATACCTTTCCACCATGATTTATTTTTATATTTCATCCCGATTTTAAGCCCTTCAATATGTATATTGCACCATTCCCTAACTTAAGTAACAGGTGAGCAACTTGTTCCCAGGCTTTAATCAATGTTGCTTGATAATGGGCCACTAGAATACTTGCAGGTCTGTTGGGGTATGACTGCATGTACCAATCATTACAATAACAATTTCACCTTGAAATGATTTGTACCTTTTTTGGCGCACACATACTTGGAAAGCATCCAGGTGGTTATTAAAACCAGAGCTATTGTTACCCAAAAACGCAGCACTAAGTTGGTATAATTTTTAAAATTCAATTTTGTTTTATATTAATCCAGTACACTGCAGCTCAGTTAAGCTTTTGCAGGGTAAACAAAATACCCTATATAAAGAAACCCAGTAGGATGCCTCTACTTTCAAAACAAAACCAGAAAAGATGGATAGTATGTCACATCAGTTACACAATTCCCTAAATGTTGGAAATGTGCTTTTAATTTTCATTAATGTTCCGGACACTGCAAACAGGAAGAGAAGAGTGTGAAATTGAGTTGGACTGGATTTTATGGGCCCCCCTGAGGTGGGGCCAGAGGGTGGGGCATGGAGAATCACGACGGGTGGCAGGGGGCGGAGGACCCGTCGCCAAACAATCTTACCAGGGACGGGAGTGGCTGACGACTGCCTTCCTGCCCAGAGATCAATTGAAGCCCTTAAGTAGACTATTAACGGCCAATGAAGGGCCTCTACCCGTCACTGCTGGGATCTTACCAGCGGCTAGGGGTGCCTCTGCCATGCAGGGTGGGTGCCTTGTAAAACGAGGCGCCTTCCCTGCAGGCTTTGCGGGGGGTGGGGTAGTCCCTCCTATGTGGGCAGCCTGTGGCCCACAGAGGACCCCAGCGGGAACCACCGCCCCCCAGGACTGCCCTCCCCTTGGACTGCACAATCACCCCCTCACCAGGGCCTTTCGGACTGATCCCGGCCACTCCGCCTCACCTACCTCTGGTCCGGGGTTCCAGCGTTAGGCCTGGGCCCAAGGCCTCTGCAGTACCGGCAGTGGCCACAGCTCCTAGTGGCGCTGCCGACACTGCTGAGCTGCCAGCCTTCTGACTGGCCGGCAGCACTTGGAGGTGGGATCCCCGACTTTCAGTGGATGGGAATCCCAGCTCGTGAAGCATAGATGTAAAAAGACCGGAGGATCGTTTTGGGGGGTGGGCGGTGGTGGGGGGAGGAGGCAGGAAAAGGCCAAGGTTGGGGCTTCCACTGCCTTTTTGGCCTGGCTCTGGGAGCCCTGCCTCCTACACAAAATCCACCCATAGAAAAGGGAATAGCACTAGAGAGTCCAGATTAGGCAGCAGAGGAGGATTGGGTAAGGAATAAGTGATTGCATTCCCCAAGATCAGCTACAGCATATCCACCACAATGATTCACCAGTCAGATGACTCCTTTACTTTGAACCCCAGTGACCAAAATTTCTAGTCTTACATAACAATGTGCATTGTGCACATCCTTTGAATGACAAATAGGAGGAAATGTGTTTACTTATGGGTGCTATTTCCATTAGAAAAATCCTCCAAGACATATAATTGTACATCTTGTGCCTATATTACCCAGATTATTTCCACTGTTGGATGCCTTGTTGTAGAGCTCTCCTATATATCATCTTTGATTTTGTGGATCTGAAAAGAATGTACTATACTTGGTTCAGCCTCACAGCACTACACTTTAGGGTTGTCTATCACAGTTCCATTGGACCTGTGTATGGGAGCTTGATTAATTTCATCTTATGAGATGTATCCTATTACTTTGGGGTCAGACAGACATTTAATATGTTTTGTACAATCCAGAGGCTCTAATTGATTAAATGTTTGCTCAGTTTTAAACAGCTGAAATTCCTGAAGCCATGGTCCCCATTCCTTGGAAATCGGTTCAAGTGTGCTGGATGGGAATTAACAAGATGCATTTGATCGGCTCACCCTGTGGCAAAAGCAGCATGGGTACAGTAGATTGTTATGCCTAGTAAAGCCATTTCATATTCCTAACTTTTAAGATACAAACTTTATTCAATGTGGACTCTTTGAAATTGACTTATCCTTTAAAAAAAAGTGGACAATGTGCTACAAAGGTTGCCACCAAAGGTCAGATGACCTGGCCTGTGTATTCGAAAATTGTCTCACTGTCCTGAAAGGACAAAAGGATACATTCCAGATTGAGAGGTGTCAACTACACCCATCCTGAAACAATCAAGAGACATTCCTGAATTGAATGGGTTTCTTCTGAGATTAAGAATGTGACCCACGCCCCCCTCCCCCACCACTAGGATGAATGCCTTGCAACAATAAACCAGGATGTGGTTAATCAACCAAAGACCACCACCATATTTGGAAAAGGAACTGTGAGAAGTCACATGGTAGGGGAACCATGTTTGTCTCCTTTTTTAATCTTTAAATGCTGATTGCGTAAAGAATCAGGAGAAACAACGCAGTACCAACTGGGTCCTAAAAGAAACAGAGGCTGTAACATTGGAAGGTCTCCAAACCTGTTCCATTTCAGGTCCCCCAATACTGCAAATTGACTTCCTGGTAATGCGAGTACAAGCAATCAACTTTGTGACCTGCAGAATGTCCACCACTTCGAGAGAATCCTGAGAACTGTGTCAGAATATGATTTCAGCTGTTAAACTTACCTAAACTACACTTCTGGAGTGAAGATATCTTTTTCATCAGGTCTGCAATGCATGTTGTCCAGAATGACAATCACGTGAATTACATACTTTTTTCAAAGTGATTCCTGACAACACAGCCAGCCGCTGACGTTATCAGGCTACGCCAAGATACGCACATGCGCAGACGGGCTCCTGCTCTCTGCGCGTGCGCGGCGTTCCAACTTGCCAGGACTGGTTAGCGCATGCGCCGATAACGTCATCACGTAACGTGTACATCTTCGTGCAACGCATCTGGTCGTCTCCGCTCCCCCCCTACCCCGCCACTCTCTCCGGCCACTCCGCTCCATCCCCTACCCCGCCTCTCTGCCCCCCGCCACCCGGTCTCTCCCCATCCCTCCAGACGCTAGCTTGAGGCAGCGCCGCTTCCCTCCTCTCTGCCATGTGCTCCTACATCGCCTTGCTTCTTAGGGCGGCACGGTGCGGGAAGGAAGCAGGGGGCAGTGAGCGAGCCAGAGCAGAATGGCACTGACAACAATTAGAATTGTGCAGCACTGTCAGAGGTGCTGTACTGTACTTTAGATTTCCATTGTGTGCTGCCATAGGTTTACTTTGTCATTCTGTGATTATTTGAGCAGCGCCATCTTTAGTCCTGGCAGCTGCCTTAACGTCGCAGACTGTGACGTTTAAGTGGAACAGACTGCATTTGAGCATGTGCCAGTACAGCGCCACCTAGCGGTTGCGTTGTCAGCAAATGCAGCCTACTTTTTTTTGCTTATAACCTATAAAAGCGCACTACTCTCTTCAACTGTACCTTCCTTGAGTGTGTTTGTGTGTGTGATTGTTTGAGTGAGTGCCGTAGTGTTAGATTTCTGGGTGAGTGCATAAATAAACAGTCCTCTGTCTTTATTTGAACCCACAAAGAGCTTGCTGCTGGTTATTCAAATTGTCCACACACTCAGGGATTTAAAAACAAACACAGACACACATCTTCCTCTCAAAAGCTTACTGATTATGGACAATTGGGAAGGGAACAGGGACTTCAGCAGTTCGTGCACATCCTGTCCATAACAGAACTGGAGGCTGCATCAGGGATCTGAACCAATTGGACTAAATGAGCTGAATTTGACATTAAAAGAATAAATTGAAAGCAAAAGGGGAAAAGTTCAATCGCTGAAATTTTTTCTTAAAAAAGACTACAGCAACAGGCTTTGCGTATATTAACACTAGAAAATAGAATGTCTAACTTTAATGAGAAATCGTTTGTAGAACAGAGGGATTTAACTTGGCATAAGCTAACAACCTTGACAATTGAACAGCTCAGAGCAGTAGCTAAACAGGTGGAACTTAGTGTGCGGCAAAAGGCCAAGAAGCCTGAGGTGCTAAAAGTGCTGGTTGAGCACTTTTCCCTCACCCCAGAACTGTAACAGGCAGAAGATATGGAACCTGAAACAAACCAAGTTACCTTGGCAAAAATTCACCAGGAAGAGCAGAAACTAGAGCTAGAATTCCAACAATGGAAAATTCCAGGAGAGAGAGAGTGAAAAACAGGAAAGGGAATTAAAGCAGCTTGAACTGAGTAGGGAAAGGTCAGCTATACCCAGTGGAAATACAACTAGTGAGGCAAATGACCCTAACTCAGGATGGAGGTTGAGCTCTTTTAAAGTACTCACAACTGGCACCAAGGTTTAATGAGGAGAATGTTGAAGAATTCTTTGTGTCATTTGAGAAACTTGTGAACAGGTTAAAGTGGCCTGAAGAAATTTGGATCCTCCGATTAATACACGAATATACGTTCAAATGGGAAAATACTGAGAAGTGTAGAGGAAGTGAAGGACCTTGGAGTGAATGTCCATAGATCCCTGAAGGTAGCAGGACAGGTTGATAAGGTGGTTAAGAAGGCATATGGAATCCTTTCCTTTATTAGCCAAGGTATGGAATACAAGAGCAGGGAGGTTATGCTGGAACTGAATAACTCATTGGCTAGGCCACAGCTTGAGTACTGTGCGCAATGTGGTCACCTCATTACAGAAAGGATGTAATTGCACTAGAGAGTGTACAGAGGAGATTTACGAGAATGTTGCCAGGACTGGAAAAATGCAGCTATGAGGAAAGATTGGATAGGCTGGGGTTGTTCTCCATGGAACAGAGAAGGCTGAGGGAGATCTGATTGAAATGTACAAAATTTTGAGGGGCCTGTATAGAGTGGAGGTGAAGAGTCTATTCACCTTAGCAGAGAGGTCAGTGACTAGAGGGCATAGATTTAAAGTGATTGGTAGAAAGATTAGTGGGGAGATGAGGAAACTTTTTTCACACAGAGGGTGGTGGGGGTCTGGAACTCACTGCCTGAAAGGGTAGTTGAGGCAGAAATCCTCAACTCATTCAAAAGGAGTCTGGATATGCATCTCAAGTGCCGTAATCTGCAGGGCTACGGACCAAATGCTGGAAGATGGGATTAGAATAGGTGGATCGTTTTTTCGGCTGGCACGGACACGATGGCCCGAGTGGCCTCTTTCTGTGCCTTAAACTTTCTATGATTCTATGATTCCTGATGTAGTCAGTTAATAGGAAAAGCCTTTGAGATTTATTCCCTGTTGTCTGAAGAGAGCTCTTCAAACTATGAGCAAACAAAAACATCTATCCTGAGTGATTATGAGTTGGTACTGGAAGCATACCAGCAGAGATTTAGAAATGCTCACAAAAACCCCACTCACACCTTTCTCGAATTAGAAAGAGTCAAACAACTCACATTTGAAATTGACCCCTCTTACGAAGAATTAAGAGAGGTAATCTTGTTGGAGGAATCCAAAAATTGCCTTCTGTACAGTCTTAAATCCAGAGTCAGGCACCGACATTTTGCACCACAGACATCTGACAAAATTATTCACTCAGCCACAGACATGGGGGCAATCAATTTGTATACAAAGTGTATAGCCAATCTATTGCCATCAAAACACAGTCCGAGTTAAAACACATTTATCCCTATAAATAAAGTAGCTAAGCGCACAAACGTCAATGGAGAGCAGCACAACAGTATTAGCTAGCTGGCAAGCAAAATGCCAATGCGAATTACTTTTGTTGACGGAATAGAGATAGCTATATCATGTCACAGGGTGGTAGATGGACATTATCATCTGACCTCTGTGGATTCACACTGTGTCAGGAGTGCAAATTCATCCAATAAACCATGAAACTCAAGGAGAGGGTCGTTATTGTGGTTATTGAGGTGAGGCAGTAGAAATTTCGGCAATAGGAAGATGGACTATTTCTTACACTGCTGTTGTCACAAGGCAATTTAACCCATGGTCAATGTTTCTGCAACTTCTCCACCTGCTTGTAATATGAGTCAAAAGACAGGGCAGCCAACAAAAGGGCAGTGATCTCCAAATCAGGAGAATTTTATAGGATGGAGCAGATAGTACTTCAGACGAGTCATGTAAAACAAAAACAAAGTAATTCATGACAACGCTACGTTCTGGCATACGTCATCAGGATGCGCCGCGGTGCGCACATGCGCAGATGGTCTCATGCCCCCTGCGCATGCGCTGCGGTCCGGCTTGCCAGGACTGCTTTGCGCATGCGCAGATGACGCGGCACACGCATGCGCACACCGTCTCCTCATCTCTGCGCATGCGCTGCGGTCCGACATGCCAGGACCGTTGTGCGCATGCGCAGATGACGTCATCGCGTTACGTCGTCTTCCTCGGGCAACGCGCCCGGTTGGCCTCTGCGCATGCGTCAAAGCTTCGGCACGACTTTTTGAAAGTGGAAGGAGGAGAGGTTTCGTCGGGCATTTTCTCGCATTTTATCTGAATTATTTATTCGTTTTGGAGACTTGCTTCATTTTTATTTGACACAAGAGATTGTTCCAAGGTAAGTTGCTCTGCCTTTGTAAGTTGCTCTGAAAACATTTCCATTGTCTGGGCCACCGCATGTTCTCCAGTCCCTGTTGTAAGTTGCTCTGAAAACATTTCCATTGTCTGGGCCACCGCATGTTCTCCAGTCCCTGTTGTGAGTTGCTCTGAAAACATTTCCATTGTCTGGGCCCCCGCATGCTCTCCAGTCCCTGTTGTAAGTTGCTCTGAAAACATTTCCATTGTCTGGGCCACCGCATGTTCTCCAGTCCCTGTTGTGAGTTGCTCTGAAAACATTTCCATTGTCTGGGCCACCGCATGCTCTCCAGTCCCTGTTGTAAGTTGCTCTGAAAACATTTCCATTGTCTGGGCCACCGCATGTTCTCCAGTCCCTGTTGTGAGTTGCTGTGTGCAGGCAGTACATGTGCTGCAACCTACCGTCTTAATGGTCACTTTCGTTTTTGTAACGTTTTAATGGAGTGCATTCTGTATTTCTTATCTCATCTCATGTTTCCCGTGTGGTCCCTTAATAGCCTTCCTGAACCTCAAACTTCGGTCATGGCAACGTCAGTAGATTCCACAGAGCAGTTCCTTGCCACCTTCACAACCCAGGTGTTCGAGAGTTATGACGACTTCAGCAGTAAACTTGAGATGTTTCAACAGGTAGCATGGTCTGCAGGCACATCCTGTGATGTGCCTTGTTATGTTTCACTATGTTAACAATGCTATTTAAATGCGCTTTACTGTTGTGCTTACAGGCAACGGGGAGTCTATTTAAAAAAGTGAGCACCCATACGCTTGAGAGGGAAAACAAGAGACGGCGAGTCGAAATTCCCATCCGCTTTAAGTATGCCTCAGTGCGGATGTGCTGTGTACACTATGGGCAGCCACGCATCCGTTCCACTGGAGTGAGACCGAATCAGAGGTAGGTGCTGCGGTCACTACATTTCCACTTGTGTAGCTTGTCAGTCCTGTAAAGCTGTTCCTTGATGTGCATTGAACCAAGATTCGATTTGCAGTATCAATACATCTCGTCAGTGAGATCCTGTGCCCACAAAGCCACGCGCATACCGCCCCCGTGTCTACGGACTGCCTTTGTTGTGATTTCCTGGATAGACCAATGGCTGGGCGACCACCTCAGCGCATCCTCCTCTGGACTGCGAAACAGGTGCGCACCAGATGTTGGGACCTTGTCATGGTGCACATGTAAACTGCTGCCAGCAACACACCTGGGGATGGCTGGCGTTTTCGTGAGGGCACGAGGCACGTGGGGCGTGCTCATTGAATGTCTGTTATTTTTCAGGTATCTCGCCCTGGGCTGTGAGGTCTTCATCAGTGTGAAATTCAATCCGAGCAAGAACAAACTGTGTGTCAGCTCCTACCATCTTGTGCATACCGGTCATGTTTTGCATCCAGAATGTTTACGCTTCTATGCAAGGAGACGACAACTGAACCACGATGAAAGGCAGAAGGTAGAAGAGTTGGTCAAGCTGCAGGCTGGGAACAAACAGCTGAAGGATTATATCGAGCGTTCATTCAATAAGACCGTGACCCTTAGTGACATTAGAAATGTAAAATCCTGGCTCAAGACAGGGGATGACAGCATGGATGCACTGTGTGATACGCTGGAGAAGATTCAGCAGGACGGGGCTGCAGTGCGGGCTGGCCTGCAGGGAAGCAGCATCCTCTATATTGCCTTCATGACACCAGCCATGAAGGCCCACATGCAGGCCTTTCCTGAACTGCTGTTCATGGACGGAACGTACAAGGTGAACAAATGCGGCTACCCTCTGTACCAAGTGATGGTGCAGGACAATGTTGGTAGGGGCAGGGCTGTGTTCTATGCCATGGTGAGGAATGAGACGGCTCAGATGCTGGACGAGATTGTGGGTGTTTTTGTTGATTTCATGGGATCCAGCGCCTGCCGCGTGAGATCAGCCATTGTGGATAAAGTCATCAATGAGATCAATGCGATCAGGAAGCATCTCCCAGCTGCAACGGTTCTCCTCTGTCAGTTCCATGTGATGCAGAGCATGAGGAGGAAGATCAGCAGCTACCCACTGAATGGTGAACTGAGGGATCAGTTGTTTATGATCTGCAAGGAAATGGTTCATGCACCTTTGGAGGAGAAGCTCACAAGTTGTGTAGAAAGGATTGGACACCTCTACCCACCCCTGCAGGACTACCTGCTTACAAACTGGATTCCACGGAAGGAGATGTGGGCAGCATGTTCACGCAGTAAAGTCCTAACGTTTGGGAACAACACCAACAATCGCATTGAGTCAGAGAATGGCAAGATAAAGCACCTGCTCCACTCCTCCTCATCCATGAAGGAATGCATCTCAGCACTGATCTTCCACAATAGTGTCCTGGATCGGGAGCCTGCCTATTACACATTCCTGCAGGGAGCCTCTTTCAAGCGCATCGCAGAGGCGCCAGCAGATCTGCAATCATTTTACACGGGATTCACCGGTCATGCTATGAAGCTGATGCATCAGGATCATAGCCACATTCAGCGAGTACATGTCAAGGAGCAGGATGAAGGCACAGTGACTGTGATTTCTGGCACCAAACAATACACACTGCAGATACATGATGGCCAGGCTACCTGCAGCTGCATCTTCTCCATTCAGATTTTGTTGCCCTGCAAACATGCTATTGTTGTGCAGAGGCATCTGGGTCTGCCTTTGGACAGGCTCGCCCCCAATTGTCGCTGGCGTGCATCTCAGACACCAACGACGACAGGCATGGCTGCTGCCATTGTGATTACAGAGGAACAGCCAAGGCCCCTCAGCCACAATGAAAAATACCGCTTGCTTTCAGATCAATTGTACCAGCTACAACAGGCCGTTCTGCAGAGTGGAACGGCAGCATTCATGAGGAGACTGGACTGGCTGCGGCGACAGACTCTCCGCTGGCAGCAAGGACTGGCTGATGAGATGGAGCCATTTACTATGCCCAACAATTGCCCGGAAGCACCTTCGGATGGAGGTGGCCGCGCACTGGACATCAGTCACGTGTCACAAACCCTGGATCCTGAGCGTCTCACTCCCTGGCCTAATGATCTGATGGACCATACATATGCCTGCCAGTTCAAATCTCCTCTTCCCCTACCTGCGGTACCCTCTCCTTGCTGCTCCGTTACACAGTCACCTGTTCCTACACCCATCAGAGCAGTGCTCATGGACACACAGTTACCTGCTCCTACATCCATCAGGGCAGTGCACATGGGCACACAGTTACCTGCTCCTACACCCATCAGGGCAGTGCACATGGACACACAGTTACCTTGTCCTACACCCATCAGGGCAGTGCACATGGACACACAGTTACCTGCTCCTACACCCATCAGGGCAGTGCACATGGACACACAGTTACCTGCTCCTACACCCATCAGGGCAGTGCACATGGACACACAGTTACCTGCTCCTACACCCATCAGAGCAGTGCTCATGGACACACAGTTACCTGCTCCTACATCCATCAGGGCAGTGCACATGGGCACACAGTTGCCTGCTCCTACACCCATCAGGGCAGTGCACATGGACACACAGTTACCTTGTCCTACACCCATCAGGGCAATGCACATGGACACACAGTTACCTGCTCCTACATCCATCAGGGCAGTGCACATGGGCACACAGTTGCCTGCTCCTACACCCATCAGGGCAGTGCACATGGGCACACAGTTGCCTGCTCCTACACCCATCAGGGCAGTGCACATGGACACACAGTTACCTGCTCCTACACCCATTAGAGCATTGCTCATGGACACACAGCCACCTGTTACCCCATCCGACGTTGAAACAACCATGCAGAGCCTTGTGAGACTCCGCAATTGCCAGTTGCTGCCTGTCAAGCAGAGAGGGCGTCCAAAGGGGTCAAGCACTTGGGGAACATTCAGCAAGAAGAGACTGAGCACTAAAAGAAACAAGCATGCCGTGTCCAGTGGTAGCAGAAATGTGAATGCTCTTGCTGTGAACACAACTGGTGATAGTAGTAGGCAGGATTAAATGGGAATGGATGGGAAGATGCACGAGTAACATAACCACTAGCAGGGAACTGCTGGGCTAAATGGACAGCTTTATGTTCATAGCCCAAAAGAAATGTGCTTCTTTTCCAGCACCCTCACATCATTCATGTTTTCCCTGAGAGCAGCATTGAACCATCACGAGATAGGGGCAATAACATCATCCTGCCTCCTACAGCTGAGGTGGGTACTAAGTGATTCATTGGCGGTGTTATCAGTACATGCCTTTGCCGCAGAACACAAAGCATGCTCAACAGTAATTTCATTGGAGGGAGGGAAGCTCTGACACTGATGTTCTTTCCTTATTTTCTTTCATGTAAAACGTGCCCTTGAGAAAACCATCCTTGACACTTAAGGACGGCATTCAAGCAAAGGAGGCAGTGCGGGAGAGGACGCAAGGATGTGCTGATTCCTGCATCTGAGGTGGGTAATAAGTGCTTCATTGGCGACGTTATCAATTGGTGCCTTCACTGCAGAACTTAAAAAGGTGTGCACAACAGTAATTTCAGTGGATGGAGGGAGGCAAGCTCTGACTCTGATTTGCTTTATTTCTTTTCATGTAAAACATGCCGTCGAGAAAACAATCCTTGAGACTTAAGGTCAGCATTCAAGCAACGAAGGCAACTGGATCATGCTGCGGAGATCATCACGATGTGGAAAGGAATATTGCATTTATGGATGAATTGGGAATGCACATTGGGATGCGCTTGGGGAACATTCACCAAGAATAGACTGAGCTCAGACTCTTGTGACTTTGCCTTCTTCACATGGACAATACAGTAGTGGAATAGAGAGCCAAGCGTTCATCCACCACAAGGCTCTCCAGGAACAATCTCTTTAGCTGTGCATAGCAGAGACTCGGCCTGTCTGTCTAACGGGAATGCTGGACACAACACTCATGTATCCATGCACAGCAGTTCCTCGGATACTTAATGAACTTAATAAAACTTTTCAATAATTAAACCCAGAATTGTTGAGGTTTTGTTTTGCATGCTATTTCCCCGACTTTGCAACTGCACTTCAGATATTCAACTATGGTGGGGGGGGGGGGGGGGGGGTAGAGGGAGGGGTGGGTGAAGAAGGGGAGGGGTGGGGAGTGCGGGGAGGGGTGGGGAGAGGGAGCATGCAAAATGCAGGGACCAAACAGTTGCAATGCCTGAAGTACTGAGGAGAAGTAGAGAAAGCAACTGGGTAGGGGAGAAAGCAACTGGATTGGGCATCCACAGCTGGAGGGAACGGCTGAATGGAGAGGGCCGGAAGCGAGAGGCCGTAGAGAGCCGCGGGGAGCGAGCGTGCGAAGACCTTGGTGTCACCGGGTCCAGGGACTGGCCGGTAAGTCTTTTGCTGTTGTGTTTATGGCGCATGCACAGAAAAAGGCACTCCTCTTCCGTTCTCGTCCATCCCCCCACTCTCTCCCCTTCCTCCTTCTCCCCCTCCCCCCTTCCTTACCCCTCCCTCTCCCTCTTTCACCCCCCCTCCCCCTTTCTCTCCCTCTTTCTCCCCCTCTCCCTCTTTCTCCCCCCCTCCCTCTTTCTCCCCCACCCCCCCTCCCCCTTTCTCTCCCTCTTTCTCCCCTCTCCCTCTTTCTCCCCCCTCCCTCTCTCTCCCCCCTCCCTCTCCCTCTTTCTCCCCCCCTCCCTCTCCCTCTTTCTCCCCCTCCCCCCTTCCTTACCTCTTCCTCTTTCACCCCCCTCCCCCTTTCTCTCCCTCTTTCTCCCCTCTCCCTCTTTCTCCCCCCCTCCCTCTCTCTCCCCCCTCCCCCTCCCTCTTTCTCCCCCCTCCCTCTCCCTCTTTCTCCCCCTCCCCCCTTCCTTACCCCTCCCTCTTTCTCCCCCCCTCCCCTCCCTCTTTCTCTCCCTCTCCCTCTTTCTCCTCCCCTCCCTCTTTCTCCCCCCCCTCCCTCTTTCTCCCCCTCCCTCTCCCTCTTTCTCCCCCCTCCCTCTTTCTCTCCCTCTCCCTCTTTCTCCTCCCCTCCCTCTTTCTCCCCCCCCTCCCTCTCTCTCCCCCCCTCCCTCTCTCTCCCCCCCTCCCTCTCCCTCTTTCTCCCCCCCCTCCCCGGCACCACTACCGCTGGTCTCCCCGCGCCGATCTCCCCGGCCCCCGCGCTGCTGTCCCCGGCCCCCGCGCTGCTCCCCCCGGCCCCCGCGCTGCTGTCCCCGGCCCCCGCGCTGCTGTCCCCGGCCCCCGCGCTGCTCTCCCCGGCCCCCGCGCTGCTGTCCCCGGCCCCCGCGCTGCTCACTCCCGGCCCCCGCGCTGATCTCCCCGGCCCCCGCGCTGCTGTCCCCGGCCCCCGCGCTGCTCTCCCCGCCCCCCGCGCTGCTCTCCCCGGCCCGCTCCACTCTCTCACTCCGGCCATTGTATTCTGCCACGTGTTTGTTAGGTTTCATCTCTGTGATTTTTTGAGCAGCGCCATCTTTAGTCCTGGCAGCTGCAACAGTCGCAGGCTGTGACGTTTTCGTGGCACATGCTGTATCTGCGCATGTGCCAAAACAGCGCCACCTACCGATCGCGTTGTCAACAATTGCGGTCAAACAAAAAAGCAGAATGAGACAGGAAGGGACAGAGAGATTAACGGTAGGTAGCCAAGACTATTTAGTTCATCTTGACAGGCTGTTAAACTAGGTCCTGGATTCTAAAATACATACACAAAGTAATCTCTCGTGAACAAAATGATATTTGCTCACCAAAGCTAGTGACAAAATTAAATAAATACAATTACAAATAAAGAGCATCCTTCAGTTCCTCCAATAAAGCGATTCTCTTAAATTGACTTATGTCTATATCTCAGTCTATCACTGTCAATTGCAACTCAGCTCTGATAAGATAATTATTAACAAAAAACCTTTCTGCAAAATGTTTAGCGGTTTTTACTGCATGTATTATTCAATTAGAAAATGTTTAGTCACCATCTGTATGATTGTACTCCAGACTAACCAATTTATGTCCAAGCCAAACCTCTTACCTGTTAGCAAAGGTGCACTTATAATGTCACATAATTATATTATACAGACAACTTTCAACTGACGTTGGCCACTCAGGTTATCTACCCTCAAAGTGGATAGTAAATGATGCACATTGCAGTTACTGATCTTTGACGTACTTGTAAAACTTATCCTTTAATCCATTTCACAGCAAAAAAAAAAATCAGTTAATTACTGTTTCTAACACGGTCATTGAAACATAATAAATTTTTACTATGTCTTCCCCGACAATTTTTAAAACTGCAAATGCAGCATAGATTTTGTTAAGGAATTGTAGACAGTTCTTCATAGATTAAGGTTTATTAAAACTGTCCATGACCTTGTATTTACTAACCATTGTATATGGGTCAGCAGCATTCTGTTTTTGCCAATATCATTCAATTCTATTACACTGTATTCTTGTATTTATCAGGAACCTACTGTGCTGACTACTGGAGATTCCTTGGATTTTCTTATATAAAAGAAAAATACTGCAGATGCTGGAAATATGAAATAAAAATAAAAGGTGCTGGAAATACTCAGCAGGTCTGGCAGCATCTGTGGAGAGAGAAACAGAGTTAACGTTTCAGGTCTGTGACCTTTCATTAGATCCTTGGATTTTCTTGCCCGCTTTCCCCTCAATACAAGTTCGAAAACAACGTGATTCCAAATGGATAGCAGCAGAATTGTAACATTTATATAGAAATAGAAGTCCAGTAACTTCCAATATGTCACTGAGCTTGTGTCCCAAGTGAAAGTATTGCATGCTAGAGTGCAGAAATCAATACATTCACTAAGTGACTTGCCATTTTTAAATGAATTTACGTAACACAAGCTTTAACCTTGGGGTTCAAAATAACCTATCTGCTAAGTTATTTTAAACCACAAGGTTAAAGGCTTGGAGCAGAGGTGTCCAACCTTTTTGCATGGGGTGGGGGCCCACCTTACAATTTTGGTCTTACATAGGAGGCCGGTAAGACAAATTTAGAAAGATAAAGGTATTAAAAATTTATCTTACTATTAATCAAAATGACAACAAATGTACATTTTTATGAAGAAGCTTTAAATGAGAAGATTAATTTATTGACATACTTTCTCTTCACTGTGGTGGACACCAAGTGAGATACCTGGCATTTTTTTGTTTGCACAAGCAGTCAATGTCTGTCTGCACACTTGTGTAGCAATGTGGAGTATTCCGGATAGATGTCCATCTGGCAGGAGTGATCTTGATTGCTCTCGCTCTCCTCTCTCTGTCTGACTGCCTGCCTCTCTCTGACTCTCTCTCTGTCTGTGTGTGTGTGTCTCTCTCTCTACCCCTCCCTCTCTGTCTCCCCCTCTCTGTTGCCCCCCCCCCCGTGTTGTCCTCCCCTCTGTGTTGCTCCCTTCCCTCTCTATCATTCTCCCCTCCCCGTGTCGTCCCCCTGTGTCATCCCCCCTCTCTGTGTCATTCCCCTCCTCTGTGTCATCATCCCCTCTCTCTGTCCCCCTGTCTCTCTCTCTGTCCCCCCACCTCTCTCTCTCTCTGTCCCCCACCTCTCTCTCTCACCCCACTCGCTCTCTTTTTGCCCCTCCTCTCCCACTCTCTCCCTCCCCTCTACTCTCTGTCTCTGTCCCCTCTCTCCCACTCTCTCTCTGTACCCCAACTCCACTCTCCTCTCTCCCCCACTCTCTCTTGCCCCCACTCTCTCTGTCTACCCCAATCTCTCTCGCCCCACTCTCCCTAGCCCCCCAATCTCTCTCTCTCCCCCACCACTCTTACTCCCCCGTTCTCTCTCTCTCTGTCCCCCTTCCACACTCTCTCTCTCCCACTCACTCTCTCTCATTCGCTTTATCACTGACCATTGCTGAGAGCAGGAAACTCACTTCCGAAGTTGGGACAGATTTGTGGTTTTCTTGCGGACTTTAAAAAAAAATCAGAACCTGCCGGAAAATCACGAATCTGTCCCAAGTTCGGAAGTGCTGTTCGTTTTTTGCATCTGTCGGCTGTGAAACAAACACTTGTGATTTTTTTAAAAGCCAGTCTGAAGAAGCCAATGGGAAATTTCTAGTCCCTGAAATTACCAGTCACGGACCTCAAAATCTTTTACCACAGAAACTGGTGTCCATATACGGACATGTTGCCGACCCTGCCTAAAACTCATGTAGAGGAGCAAACAGTTTCAAAAGCCATGGAAGCAGTCATCATCGCAGATGACTATGAACTAACACACAAATCCCTAACTCAAAATAAACTTGGGTCCAGTAACCCTATAGGCTAGGGAGAGATCGGATGGATATAGATGAAGCAGAAATGGGCTTGAAAGAAAAGGAGAGTGCGGAAGGAAAAACAGATCAGTCACCAACTTTCAAAAGAAGGAACCAAGTTGGTAAACCAGTCGGGGCATGCTCAGTGTGTTTTTTGTGGGGAAAATCTGGGCATATCAAGGCAGATTGTTGGCATTCCAAAAAATGAACAGAGGGTGCTACTGTCAAGATAGTGTCTATAGCTATGAAGGTGGTGAACATCTGCTCCAATGTAGCAGAAGACCAGAATACCTACAAGAACGTTTTGCAAAAATTTAAAATAACTCCTTTCGTATCCCAGGCACCAGTCAGAGAGTTTAACCATCCTCAGCAATACTGATTGTCTTCAAACACTATTTGCAGCAAAGATTACAGAGATGCCACCCAAAAGCAGAACAAATATCATGGTATTGGTAAAAGGGCTCATTGGCAAATGCTTGAAGTTTCTCTTAATTAAAGATTACCTACAGAGTAAGTTGGTTACCGGAGTAGTGCTGGTCAGGGTTTTCCCGAGCTTACCAATGCAGGGGATCGACCTACTGCTGGGCAATGACTTGGCACGAAACATGCTATTGTTTACGGAGGGTCCAGAACAGTCCACACAGACTGGGAAAACTGAGGGGAACAAGCAAAATTCTGCGCAGCTGCAGAGGGCTGAGGCAGTCCCAAAAATCCCACAGAGGGCGATAGGGCATGTAAAGATTAAAGAGGCTAAAGGAAAACCAGTAGAATTTGAAGAGGTCAAGATGGAGCCAGAAGAAAGTAAAGGAGCTGAGATAAAAGCAGCAGAGGTTGAAGGGAATATTCCAGAGGCATGGTTAGCAAATACCTTCTTTAAAGATTTAAATAGGGACAAGGAAAGTTCCCAAATAGACAAGCCAAGAGTGAGGGTGATGCCTCACCTTGCTGAAGTGCCACAAGGAAGTGCACAGGAAGCTGGATAGCCACCTGCGAGCATTAGTGTCCCAGAGGACATGGGGCATATTGGTGAAAAGCCCATCCCCAATGTAAAGGAAAAAGAGAAGGTAATATGCCCTTAAGGTAAACAACACTTGTGAAAGCCACAAGAAAAATAAAAGTGAGGTCAATGTGTATTTGCCAATGAAGAGTCAAACGGTCAGGTTCTAAATCCAAAGCTAACCAAACCCAGCAATTTAAATTCAGAACCCACTAAGGACAAAGAGCAGGAGGAGAACCCAAACACCTCACATGGGCTAAAAAAACAGTTTACCACCTGCTGTCACCCTAGAGATAAGAATTATCAATATGCCAGAATCTGAACTATTAAATCCATAGGTTGTGGCAGCAGCAGTTAAGGGGTTAAGGCCTGTACAGGCCACTTTATGAAAAAATTCTTGAGAAATTATTCTCTGACTCCCAAAGGCAATCAAACAAGCTCCAGGATACCACAATACTGATATGACTAGCCCAGATAACCCACATACCTTCTATGATTCAAGTGGCTGGATTTACAGTTGCCAGTGGGGGCGAGCATGGGTGCAGGCACATTTTGAAAATTGCAGTCCCAGAGGTCGTCACTGGATTCTATTGCCTCCAGAATGTGATGCAATTTTCAAAGTGAGTGCGAAAGTGGGAGAGCCGGGAACCAGCAAGCCTCCAATTAACTGGTTGTTGAGCTCGTTGATGAGCTAATCAGCAGGCCGCAGAGGAGCAGCTTTAAATTTTCAATCAGGAGGCATGGGGAACAAGCAGTGTCTGGGACACGTCAGAGTGCAGCTGTCGTGAACATAGTGGGGAGCCATGAGACGCACTAGTCAACAAACTTACGAAGCGGAGAATAATGCTCAGTTGATCAACCAGTGGCACACAGGTGCCATCACTGAAACTGAGAGGCGGGCATTTTTGAGCAGTGAGTGGTAGGACTCGTGAGAGGGACGTGAGGCTGCTGGCATCACTTGGGCAGCAGAGGTTGGCAGAGGCAGCCCTGGTGAGCAAACGAACGTCAGCTGAGGGAGTTGAAATGGGAGCAGGCTACTCTGGCATTGGACAGAGTAGCAAGGCTGAGCTTCAGCAGATGCAACCTCCTGGTCAAGAGGAGGCCAGAGGAGCACAGCGAGGGGCTGCAAAAGGAAGAAGGTGCTACCCAAGACATCGGGTGTGCCGCCGAGGTAGTTGGTTTTGGACAATTGTGCCATGGTGCAGGAGGCCTCGCAGGACCCATAGCAGTACCTTACCTGCAACTGTCAAGGTTACCGTTGCCATGGATTATTATGCTTCCAGGTCGTTCCAAGGATCAGCTGCAGACCTGGGTGACATCTCACAGTCAACAGCTCATCACGCCGTCAGGCAGGACATGGATGCCCTATTCCAGAGGGTGAGGGACTATATCCATTTTGACACAGATGGGCCAGCGTAGGCAGAGAGGGCATTGGGCTTTGCCACTATTGATGGATTCCCTCAGGTCCAGGGGGTCATCAAATGCACCCATGTAGCCATCAAGACACCGACAGACCAGCCAGTCAGACTCTGAACAGAAAATTCACTCATTGAATGTGTAGATGAGAGGTACCCATTCAGTACCCAGACACAGATGCAGAGAGTCACTACAACCAGAGCCATCTACTAACACGAACCAGCATTGAACAGACCATTGGCTTCTTGAAGATGCACTGACATTGCCTTGACTGGTCAGGTGGTGCCCTCCGGTATGAGCCAGCCAGTGTGACACATATTGTGGTTGCTTGCAGTTACGGCCACGTGGTGAGGGGTGTGGGTGATTCCCATTGTTCAACTCCCACCTGACCGCAGTAAGTGTTTTTTTGTTATCAGTGTTTAACCCCTTGGTATTTTATTGGTCAAATAAACAGACAACGACAGGTTTTCTTGGAGGAAGATCAATTATTTATTGAGCAATACACCTTATCCTGAAATTGTCGTAACTGCATCCAATCACAAATTCAGTCGTGCACACACACACACACACACACACACACACACAAGACAGAGAGAGAGGAAAAGGGGTAAGTGCTTTTCATGTAAGCTAGGATTTCGGGGTTCACAGTAAACCTGTTGAATTCTCTCGGAAGTCAAGTTCTTGTTGGTTGCAGGCCTGAAGTGTTTGTAGATTTCTGTCTTGGTTGAATGTTCCGTTTGAAGACAGAGGATCATTTCCAATTTCACTGCTGCATACGTTAAAATGTAGCATTTACAGCAGAGCATCTCCCTTATGGTTTGCTGGATTTTCTCCCAGCCCTTAGCTGGACAAGCTGCTGGTGATGCTTCTTTCTGGGAGTCTCTCCCTCTCATCTCTCTCTCTCTCGAGGGCTGCCTTTTTAAGTTAAAGTCTGTTACATCTCACGTCTGCTGGGAGACAGGGATTTTCTTCCCTGTAGTGACCGACAGTGGCTCAGGATGTGGCTACTTCACACCTTCTTTGTTTCAGAAGAACTCATTCAATTCAAAAGCGTCTCTTGATGGGTTTAGGATGGGTGCAATTGACACCTCTGAGCTTTGTTCATACCAGCCAGTAGACAGGTTGAATATACAAAGCCAGGTCTTTTAACCTTCGGTGACTATTTTGGAGCACATTGTTCATTTTTCAAAAGAAAGATCCATTTTTATATCTCTTCAGGGTGAGTTCTTGTAGTTTCAATTGCTGCACTTTATGTGAACATCACACTTGCCACTTGCTGCGCAACATGACAATACAAAGGGGACAGGAGCTGAATGAAGAGGAGGACCTGGCATGCCACTCTTCCTCAGAGGAGGAGGAAGAGGAAGTCGAAGGGGGTGCTGCAGAGCAGCCTGGTGCCCAGACATTGGAGGAATACCACTGAGGAGGTCCCAGGTCTCACGGCGATTGGCAGGCTGGTTTGGTCACAAGGGTAACACTGATTCAGGAATGTTTCACTTGAGCGCCTCTCTGCCCTTATGACAGATGACTCTGTAACTCAACCTCCATCAGAGAGAGAAATTATCCAGCAAGCACACACATCTGAAGAATCCCTTTGTCACCTAAAAACATTGAGAATGGGGTCTTCACCACCAATGTTCTCCAACATCACAGACCATGGAAACAGACCCAGGCGCACCCCACCCACACCACCCCAACCAGCATTTCACTTTTGACATCATCCATTAAGAACACACAAGTTTGATCATGATCATAAGCAATTATTATTAAAGGACCAAACAAATTGAGAGAATTTCACCTAGGTGACCCAAAAAGTGCAACTAAGCGTCGCACCTTGTGATCATATCTACTTCTACGGGGTGCTCCCACTATGGCTGAGGACGAGGTGAGGCAGCCTGCACCCTCGTTACAACTGAGATGCCTGTGGCTTCCGTCCTTGTCGTGGATGTGCCCATGGGGGCTCCTCCACAGGCTGCTGTGCCTGCGTCATTGCAGGGGCAGCCTCTGTCACAGGACATTGCAGCGTGGATGGTTCCTTAGTCGGAGGGGCCGAGGAGGCTAGCGATGATGCTGGTGCCCCTTGAGAGGTGGCCCCTCATCAGTCTCTTCATCTGCCTCAGCCCTTTCATGGTACTCTTGTAAGCTGGACAAGACCACTGGAAGGGACACAGCTGGCATCCACTCCAAGCATCACTGCGCCATGAGCGACACTTAGTGGTCAATGCTACAAAAAGTTCTCACTGTTCCTATGCATATCAGCATGCTGCTCCAGCACTTACTCGGAGTGGTGCTGCATATGGCTCTCCGAGGTTGAGCCCAAACACTCAAATCCTTGAGTCACCCAACAGACAATTATGCATAATTGCATACATGCATAAACCTTCTGCTTTGTCATGAATTGGCAAGGATGAATTGAATTGTGGGTGCCGCCAAGGAAACTGACACATATCAGGAATGATATTCTTGGTGTCACATGGCATCATTAACAGAATGGAAGCCTTTGCTGTTACAGTTATATGTGCAAATAGATAGCATTAGAGCCAAGGAAGAGGCATATAAATTTGCCAGGAAAAACAACAGACCTGAGGATTGGGAGCAATTTAGAATTCAGCAAAGGAGGGCCAAGGGATTGATCAAGAAGGGGAAAATAGAGTACGAGAGCAAGCTTGCAGGGAACATAAAAACTGACTGTAAAAGTTTCTATAGGTATGTGAAGAGAAAAAGATTGGTGAAGACAAATGTCGGCTCATTACAGTCATAAACAGGGGCATTTATTATGGGGAATAAAGAAATGGCTGACCAACCAAATGCATACTTTGGTTCTGTCTTCACAAAGGAGAACACAAATATCATACCAAAAATGTTGGGGAACACAGGGCTTAGTGAGAGAGAGGAACTGAAAGAAATCAGTATGAGTAGAGAAATGGTGTTGGGGAATTTAATGGGATTGAAGGTCGATAAATCCCTAGGGCCTGATAGTATGCATCCCAGAGTACTTAAGGAAGTGGCCCTAGAAATAGTGGATGCATTGATGGTCATCTTCCAAGATTCTATAGACTCTGGAACAGTTCCTACAGATTGGAGGGTAGCTAATGTAACCCCACTATTTAAAAAGGGAGGTAGAGAGAAAGCAGGGAATTATAGACCAGTCAGCCGGATGTCGGTAGTGGGGGAAATTCTAGAGTCCATTATCAAAGATTTTATAGCAGAGCACTTAGAGAACAGTGGTAGAATTGGGCAGAGTCAGCATGGAGTTACGAAAGGGAAATCATGCTTGACAAATCTGCTAGAATTCTTCGAGGATGTAACTAGTAGAGTTGATGAGGGGGAGCCAGTGGATGTGGTTTATTTGGACTTTCAGAAGGCTTTCGACAAAGTCCCACATAAGAGATTCACATGTAAAATTAAAGTGCATGGGATTGGGGGTAGTGTATTGCGATGGATAGAAAATTGGTTGGCGGACAGGAAACAAAGAGTAGGGATAAATGAGTCTTTCTCCTAATGGCAGGCAGTGACTAGTGGGGTACCGCAGAGATCGGTGCTAGGACCCCAGCTATTCACAATATACATTAATGATTTAGATGAGGGAACTAAATGTAATATCTCCAAATTTGCAGATGACACAAAACTGGGTGGGAGGGTGAGTTGTGAGGAGGATGCAGAGAGGCTTCAGGGTGATTTGGACAAGTTGAGTGAGCATGGCAGATGCAATATAATGTGGATAAATGTGAGGTTATCCACTTTGGTGGCAAAAACAGTAAGGCAGATTATTATCTGAACGGCTATAAACTGAGAGAGGGGAATATGCAGCGAGACCTGGGTGTTCTCGTACACCAGTCGCTGAAGGTAAGCATGCAGGTGCAACAGGCGGTAACAAAGACAAATGGTATATTGGCCTTCATAGCGAGAGGATTCGAGTACAGGAGCAGGGATGTCTTGCTGCAATTATACAGGGCCTTGGCGAGGCCACACCTGGAATATTGTGTGCAGTTTTGGTCTCCTTATCTGAGGAAGGATGTTCTTGCTATAGAGGGAGTGCAGAGAAGGTTTACCAGACTGATTCCTGGGATGGTGGGACTGACGTATGAGGAGAGATTGAGTCGGTTAGGATTATATTCGCTGGAGTTCAGAAGAGTGAGGGGGGATCTCATAGAAACCTATAAAATTCTAAGAGGACTTGACAGGGTAGATGCAGGAAGGATGTTCCCGATGGTGGGGGAGTCCAGAACCAGGGGTCATAGTCTAAGGATATGGGGTAAACCTTTCAGGACTGAGATGAGGAGAAATTTCTTCACCCAGAGAATGGTGAGCCAGTGGAATTCGCTACCACAGAAAGCAGTTGAGGCCAAAACATTGTATGTTTTCAAGAAGGAGTTAGATATAGCTCTTGGGTCAAAAGGGATCAAAGGATAGGGGGTGAAAGCGGGAACAGGCTACTGAATTAGATGATCAGCCATGATCATAATGAATGGCAGAGCAGGCTCGAAGGGCCGAATGGCCTACTCCTGCTCCTATTTTCTATGTTTCTAAATTCTCAGCAGGTGCAAGGGTGGGTTAAATGCATACAACCAATGAAACCTAACACTTTATTTGTCTCTGCTTGTGGGTGGGGAACTTAATTAATCTCTTCCTCTATGTGACTATAGCATATATCATTGTACTTTGGTCCCTGCCAATGTGGGATGCCCAGTCTGAATGCTCTGACAGATTAATTGAGAAATTATTCTGGACATTGCTGACTTATATCCCTTACTGCTCTGGCAGGATTTCGAAATGGACTGGCATCTTTGATGATTGGTATTAGCTTGGTATCCCATACTCTAATTTAGCTCACCATATATGTCAGGCAATTTCTTATCAAATGTAAAGGCTAGAAATTATGATTAGCAATATTAGTTAACAAATGATTAATTTGTTTACATTCCTCCATCTGCTATTTTAATCCATTTAAAAGAAACAGGTTAAGATTGGAATTAAAATAGCAAAGGGACATCATGTTTGTTTGTGCCACTATTGGCAAATAGTCAGTTTGACAAAAGCAATAACAAAACCAGTGGCCATTTTGTACTGTGTTTTTTTAAGGGGGAGATGATTTGTAAAATATTTTTTAAAATCTTCTTGAGCTGCAAGATAAATAAATAGCTATAATCTGGTGCCAAAGAGTCAGTCAATTCTAGGCTTTTCCCCACTGAATATAATTTTAAATACTCTGTGTAGTGTTAAAAGTTATTTTGATTTGGTTTTAACAACACTTCATAACTTAAAAGTGAGAAATCAGGAATGGGCAACAATCTGTCCCATTGAACAATTCAGTTTTGTTGGCCTTTCCCATTGGAATTTGGCAAGTCTGGCAACTTGGTCCATTGAACTTACCATCACCCTGAAGAAAGGTCCCTTTATTTCTTGCAAAGCTAATTGGAACTATTAACCCCAAGGTTTGTTTGTGGGATTATTCTAGTTCCATTTCTCCACTGGTCACAACACATATTTAAATATTTTCCCACTTATCGATATAGTTTAGCTTCAGTTCAGTTTAGTTTTAGTTTAGTTTAGAGATACAGCACTGAAACAGGCCCTTCGGCCCACCAAGTCTGTGCCGATCATCAACCACCCATTTATACTAATCCTACACTAATTCCATATTCCTAACACATCCCCACCTGTCCCTATATTTCCCTACCACCTACCTATACTAGGGGCAATTTATAATGGCCAATTAACCTACCAACCTGCAAGTCTTTGGCATGTGGGAGGAAACCGGAGCACCCGGAGGAAACCCACGCAGACACAGGGAGAACTTGCAAACTCCACACAGGCAGTACCCAGAATTGAACCCGGGTCGCTGGAGCTGTGAGGCTGCGGTGCTAACCACTGCACCACTGTGCCGCCTCCATTGTTGGGGAGTGAAGTTTGTGAATGACAAAATTATAAGCTAAATACATGTAAGGAGGGATAATCAGCTCATCCAACCAGAAGGTGAGTGTTCCAAACCACTTCTGATATTGTGCCTTGTGGGTGATGGGCTCTGGGGAGTTATGGGGTGAGTTATTTGCTGTGGAATGCCCAGCTTCTGGCCTGCTCTTGTAGCCATTGTATTTATGTCTGGTTTCTGGTCAATGGTGACTCCCTCGGATGTTGATGGGTGATTTCAGGGATGGTAACGCGTTGAATGTCCAGGGGAGGTAGGTGGATGGGAAAGTTTGCTGTCAGTAAGACAGCTTATTTCCACCTCCATAACTTTGCCTGACTCTGCACTGACTCAGCACAACTGCTGAAAGCCTCATCCATGCCTTTGTAAGCTCTAGACTTGGCTATTCCTATGCACTGCTCGCCAGCCTCCCACAGTCGGCACAGTGGCGCAGTGGTTAGCACTGCAGCCTCACAGCTCCAGTGACCTGGGTTCAATTCTGGGTACTGCCTGTGTACAGTTTGCAAGTTCTCCCTGTGTCTGTGTGGGTTTTTGCCGGGTGCTCCGGTTTCCTCCCACCACCAAAGACTTGCAGGTTGATAGGTAAATTGGCCATTATAAATTGCCCCTAGTATAGGTCGGTGGTAGGGGAAGATAGGGACATGTGGGGATGTGGTAGGAATATGGGATTAGTGTAGGATTAGTATAAATGGGTGGTTAATGGTCGGCACAGACTCGGTGGGCCGAAGGGCCTGTTTCAGTGCTGTATCTCTAAATCTAAATCTAAAAATCATTCTGGTACATCTATGCTGCACTCCCTCCAAGGCCAATATATCCTTCCAAAAATGTGGTGTCCAGAACTGAACACTGTACTCCAGATGTGGTCTGAGAGGACTTTGTATAGCTGAAGCAGAGCTCCTAACCCCTTGTATTCTAGTCATCTAGATATAAAGCCCAGCATACCATTAAACTTATTGATTATTTTCTGTCCCTGTTCATGACATTGTAATGATCTATTTACATCTCTTTGGACCACCACTGCTTTTATCCTCTCCCATTTAGAAAGTACACTGATCTGTCCTTTTTAGGTCCAACGCAGATGACTTCACACTTAGCTATATTGGAATCCATTTGCCACAGTTTTGCCCATTCACTTAATCTATTAATATATCTTTGTAATTTTATGCTTCCATCCACACTGCTTACAATGCTGCCTATCTTTGTGTCATCGACAAACTTGGATATGTGGCTCACTATCTATCATCTAAGTTGTTAAGAAATACAGTGAATAGTTAAGGCTCCAACACATGTCCCTGTGGGACACCAGGAGTCACATCCTACTGCTGGTTCCATCATAAGGTCAGAAGTGGAGATGTCCACTGATGAGTGGGCAATGTTCAGTTCCATTCGCAACACCTCAGATAATGAAGCAGTCCGTGTCTGCATGCAGCAAGACCCTGGACAACATTCAGGTTATGCTGGTAAGTGGCAAGTAATATTTATGCCACACAAGTGCCAGGCAATGACCATCGCCAACAAGAGAGAGTCTAACCATCTCTCTTTAACATTCAACAGCATTACCATCTCTGAATTTCCCCACTATCAAAATCCTGGTTCACCACTGACCAGAAACTTAACACAGTAACACATAAATACAGTAGCTACAAGACCAGGTCAGAGGCTGGGTACTCTGCAGTGAATAACTCACCTCCTGACTCCCCAAAACCTTTCCACCATTGACAAGGCACAAGTCAGGAATGCAATGGAATACTCTCCACTTGACTGCATGAGTGCAGCTCCAACAACACTCAAGCCGCTGACGCCATCCAGGACAAAGCAGCCCACTTGATTGGCACCCCATCCACCACTGGCACACCATCTACAAGATGCATTGCAGGAATTTGCCAAGGTTTCTTCGACAGCCCCTTCCAAACTTGTGACCTTGACAGCCTAGAAGGACAAGGGCAGCAGGTGCATGGAAACACCACCACCTCCAAGTTTCCCTCAAAGTCACACCCCATCTTGACTTGGAAATATATTGTTGTTCCTTCACTGTCGCTAGATTAAAATCCTGGAATTCCCTCTCTAACAGTATTGTGGGAGTACCTACACCTTGCAGACTACAAAGGTTCAAGAAAGCAACTCACCACCACCTTCTCAAGGGCAACTAGGGATGAGAAATAAATGTTGGCCTCACCAGTGATGCCCACAACCCATGAACAAATAAAAAAAGTTATAGAACTGTCCCACTATTTTGCCACTTGGAGAGAGGTGCACTGGCACTCGCTACCAATGTCTTCTGCCATGCTGCCTATTCTCCCCACCTCCACATGCTTCTATTCCTCTTTCACCTCCATCAGGATGGCACATTGAGATATTCTCATATACCATACTTCCTCCAGAATTGTTCTGAGCTTGTTGGCAGGGTTCAGGCAGTGTGGTGAGATTACAGTACTTGTAGAGGGGAAGGGGGAGGAGGTGGTCAAGTGCAAGCCTCAGTGAGAAAAATTGTGGGAAATAAGGATTTGAGAAGCCATCTGTTAAGCCAGTAATCAACAGGTGAAATTGTGTGATTCTTCAAAGCACTCAAACTTTTACTTTCATCTGAATCAGGTGACTGGGGGAGCTGCTGTGCCTGTTTTACATGGATCTAACTTTTCAGAGTGCAATAGTGGCATAAAAGCACAACATACCTGGATTTAATGCCATCAGGTAAGTGGTGCTTTTAATTAAATAAGTTCCACAGGTCTTGGGTGACCAGATCTGTAAAACTGACAAAAGGATCGAGGAAATTCATATGTCACACATTAATGACACATTAGGAATGCCACCAGGAGTGAGCAGTGCCACAAAATGAGTGTGGAGGGCAGCTGTTCAATATGATGGAGTGGTTGGTAATGTCATCGATAGCAGAGAGATCAAGGATGGGGATGAAAAGTGAGCCATGGTGACTGTCATGTAAGATGCCATTGGTGACATTTCCTAATGTGGTTTCAGTGCTTTTAGCAGGAATGAAGCCTGACTGGATAGTTTCAAACAGGGAACAGTAAGACTGATGGGAACACAGTTCTAAGAATTTTAATAGAACAAAGGTTGGAGGTGTGCAGCATCAGAGAGGATGGAGGAGAGGACAGTAGATTTTTGAGGAGTGGAGATGAAAAATGAGAGGCCAAGCCCGAGAATAATAGAGACAGGTTCATTAAGTTATTGATCACAGAACTGAAAAAGAGGAGTTTGGGTGATGAGAAGCTGGGCTGGGAAAAATTCCAAAAGATAAGTAGTAGGCTTTATGGGAGAGATATGTTGACTGATAGTGGGGGAGAGGGAAAATAAAGTGGAGATTTGGAGTAAGCAGGGTGGGTACTCAAGTGGGAGTGAGCAGGGGAAGGACTGAGAGGAGGAAAAGTTAGAGAAGGCTGAACAATAGACAGGAAACGTCCATGGGTTTTTCAGTTGGCTTCTGTGATGAGGATGGAGGATGCAGTGGAAAGTGGATCGGAGGGTTAGTTTGTTGAAGAGGAGTTTGGAGAGATTCTTGCTGTTCAGAATGATCTTGGAAAGAACAGGAAAAGTATTTGGCTGTGGAAAGGGAGCAATGATAGACCTGGAGGTGATCAAAGCTGAATTTATGAATGGATAGATAGTCTGGTTACTCACCAGGTATACTCCAGTTTACAGATTTTGGCACACAGAGATGGTTGTTATGCCAGTATAAGTGGTAAGGATGGAAGATTGTCCAGAATCTGGTGAAGCAGTTGTTGAAGAGATCAATGGAGGCAACAATATTATCCGGAGTGAAGGATCAGAGTTGGGGGAAGATTGAACTATGAAAGGAATTGTGTGAGCAAGTCAGGGTAGTTTTTTTCCACAGGTAATAGAAGATGGTGGAAAGGTTATGGAATCACAAGGGAGTATGTAAAAGAAAGATGAGGTGCTTGGCACTGCTTTTGGCTATAGAGACCTTGGAAATATCAAGACCACATGTGATAACAAAGTCAAGTCTGTGGTTATGTATGTGGGTGGTGTGTCCATTTGGAGGGTGATGGCGAAACAGATGAGGGCAAGGAAATCAGTTGCAATGTGTGAGGATGGTTCAGTTCTGATGAAAGGTCATAGACCTGAAACGTTAACTCTGTTTTTTTCTCCAAAGGTGCTGCCTGACCTGCTGAGTATTTCCAGCATTTCCTGCATCAGCAGTATTTTGCTTTTGTAGTAGTATCGCCTCTGAGTCAGAAGGTTGTGGGTTCAAGCCCTATTCCAGACACTTAAGCACAAAATCTAAGCTGACACTTCAGTGCAATACTGAGGGAGTGCTGCAATGCTGTCCTTGTAATGTAAGATGAATCGAAGGCTGTGTTTGCTATCAGGTGGTTATAAAAGATCCTGTGGTATCCCGCACTGAGATGAGGAGAAATTACTTCACTCAAAGGGTTGTGAATCTTTGTGATTCTGTACCCCAGAGGGTTGTGGATGCTCCATTGTTGAAAACATTTAAGGCTGAGATAGATAGATTTTTGGTCTCTCAGGGAATCAAGCGATATGGCGAGCGGGAGAGATAGTGGAGTTGAATCTTAAGATCAGCCAATGGCGGAGCAGGCTCGATGGGCCAAATGGTCTACCCCTACTCCTATTTCTTGTGTTCTTTGTACTATGTGAAGAAGAGTGAATTGTCCTGTCTAACATAATTTTTAAAAGATTATCTGATCCTTTACTTTTTTGCTGTTTGTGGAACCTTGCTGTTTTTTGCACGTTGCTTGCCATAATGACCACCTTCAAAGGTAATTGATTGGCTGAGAAGCATTTTGGGTCATCCTGAGGCTGTGAAAGGTGCTAAATAAATGCAATTGCTAGCTTTCTTTTTGATGCAAGACATTAGAACAGGAGTAGGCCATTCAGTCTCTTGAACCTGTTCCACCATTCACTTAGATCATGGCTGATCTACCTCAGCTCCATTTACCTGCCTAGGCTCCATATCCCTTGATACCCTCACTTCACAAAAATCTTATCGCTCTCAGTCTTGAAAGTTCTAATGGTCCCAGCATCCACAACCTTTGGGTTGGGGTTCTAGATTTCTATTACCCTTTGTGTGAAAAAGTGCTTCCTGATTTCCCTCCTAAATTGCCTACCTCTAATTTTACTTCCCCTTGCTCTTGATTTTCTTTTGGAGGAAATAGTTTCTCTGTATTTACCCAATGAAATCCCTTTGACATTTTAAATACCTCGATCAGATCACCCTTTAAATTCCTACACTCAAGGGAATACAAGCGAAGTTTATGCAACCTGTCCTCATAATATAACGCTCTAAACTGCAGTATTATTCTGGCAAATCTGCATTGTCAATATATCCTTCTTGAGGTGCAGTGCCTAAACTGAATGTAGTACTCCAGATGGGGTCTGACCAAGGCTCAGTAGAACTGAAGCATAATTTCCTCTCCTTTGTAAACCAGCCTACTTGAGATAAAGGTCAACATTCCATTAGCCTTTCTGATTGCTTGTTGTACCTGCCTACTAACTTTAAATGGTTTGTGTATTTGGACTTCCAAATTTTGTTGCTTCTCCACAGTTCCTCGTTTCTCACCATTAAGAAAATACTCTATGACTTATCTTTCTTAGGGCCAAAAGGTATGGCCTCACACTTGTCATAGTTTTGCCCACTCACTTAACCTATGTCCCTTTGGACTTACCTGGGAGAGAGGAGAGGCAGTCTGCAGACTTGGGAGGAATCCAAACCCGGGCGGGAGCTATAAATCAAGAGCGGCACTCAAGGCCCTTATTTACCTGGGAGACCGGAGAGGCAGTCTGCGGACCTGGGAGGAATCAGAACCAGACCAGGAGCTATAAATCAAGAGCGGGACTCGAGGCCCACACTCACCTGGGAGAGCGGAGAGGCAATCGGCGGACCTGGGAGGAATAATAGAGACAATCTCTGGCTGTGTCTATGTCTGCGGCTGGAGGTCGGCACACACTGGTTTGAAAAGTGAAAAAAAACTAACAGTGACATCACGGGAAATCCGTAAGCTGATTCGTTGGTAACAGCTGTTAGATAGCGACTGAAAAATCAGAGAAAAAAGTTCTTTTTTTCAACCTTCAAATAATTACCTTATAAGTAGTAAGGTTATAAACTACTAAGGTTTTAGCTGGTGTTATTTATTAATAATTACTAATTAGAAAGTGCTGTTTGGACAGAGTGTGAGGCTGTGAGTTGGTGCGTGAGTGACCTCATTGACAAGGGGGAGGAGGTGCTCTTTGGTCCCTTTCTTTCCTTTCTGCCTTTTCAGCCTCCACGATACAGGGGAAGAAGATGATTGGCAAGTACCTGGTAAGTTATTCTACTAATTACACTAACAATAATTAGTTTGTAAAGCTAAGGTATGGCAGGGCAGCTTGGCTGAGTGGAATGTGCCTCCTGTGGTATATGGGAAGTCGTGGACGCACCATGTGTCCTTGACAAACACATCTGCAGGAAGTGTCCCCGACTGAGAAGCTTGAGCTCCAGGTTTTGGAACTCGAGCAGTGGCTGGAGTCACTGTGTTGCATCCGCAAGGGAGAGAACTACATGGATAGAACGTTTAGGGAGGTGGTCACACCAGAGATTAAGAATGTGCAGGCAGAGAGGGAATGGGTGACCGCCAGGCAGTCAAACAGAACCAGGCAGGGAGTGCAGGAGTCCCTTGAGTTGATCTCACTTGCTAACTGGTATTCCATTTTGGGTACTAGTGAGGGAGAGGGTTCCTCAGAGGAGTGCGGCAACAGCCAAGTCTGTGGCATCGCGGGTGGCTCAGCTGCACAGGAGGGCAGGAAGAAGAGTGGAAGAGCAGTAGCGATAGAGGATTCATTAGTTAAAGGAACAGACAGGCATTTTTGTGGCTGCAGGCGTGACACTAGGATGGTATGTTGCCTCCCTGGTGCCAGGGTCAAGGATGTCACAGAGCGGCTGCAGGACATTCTTCTGAGGGAGGATGAACAGCCAGAGGTCATGGTCCACATTGGTACCAACGACATAGGTATCAAGAGGGATGAGGTCCTGAAAGCAGAGTTTAGGGATTTAGGAAAGAAATTAAAAAGCAACACCCCAAAAGCAGTAATCTCAGGATTACTCCCAGTGCCACGTGTCAGTGAGCATAGGAATAGGAGGATGAAGCAATTCAACATGTGGCTGGAGAATTGGTGCAGGAGGGAGGGTATCAGATTTCTAAGGCACTGGGATCTGTTTTGGACTAGGTGGGACCTGTACAAGATGGACGGGTTGCACCTTGGCAGGACCGGGACCAACATCCTCACAGGAAGTTTTGCTAGTGCTGTTGGGGAGGGTTTAAACTAAATTAGCAGGGGTTTGGGAACCTAAGAGGGAGCTCAGATTGGATGGCAGTAAAACTGGTAACAGGAAGTAGAGAGGTAGTCAAACGAAATTGGAAGGTAGACGAGGCGAAGACAAACATCAAATAGAATCGGAATGAAGAATAATGTTAAGACAAAGTTAAGGGCACTCTATCTGAATGCATGCAACATTCGCAGCAAAGTAGATGATTTGAAAGCACAAATAGAAGTAAATGGGTATGACTTAATTGCCATTACGGAAACGTGGTTACAGGATGACCAGGACTGGGAACTGAATATCCAAGGATATTCGTCATTTAGCAGGGGTAGGCGGAGGAGAAAAGGAGAGGGGTAGCGCCATTAATAAGGGACAAGATAAGTACATTCGTGAGAGAGGATCTTAGATCGAAGGAGCAAGATGTGGAATGAGTTTGGGTGGAGCTAAGAAACAGCAAAGGGCAGCAAACGTTAATGGGAATTGTTTATAGGCAACCAAACAGTAGTGACAATGTTGGGCATGATATAAATAAGGAAATTAAAGCTGCATGTAGCATGGTCAATACAGTAACAATAGGCGACTTCAATTTACATATAGATTGGGCAAACCTAATTAGCATTAATACTGTGGAGGATAAATTCCTGGAGTATGTTTGGTATTCCTGGATGGGTTTCTGGAGCAGTACATTGACGAACCAATTAGGGATTGGGCTACTTTAGACTTAATATTATGGAATGAGAAAAGGCTAATTAACATCCTTGCTGTAAAGAAGCCATTAGGAAATAGTGACCACAATATGATAGAATTCTACATGAAGTGTGAAAGAGATATGGTTTATTCTGAAACTACGGGTCTTAAATCTGAACAAAGGAAACCATGAGGGCATGAGGGGCAAGTTGGCTATGGTGTATTGGGAAAATACATTAAAAGATTTGATGGTAGACAGGCAATGGCTAGTAATTAAAGAAGTATTACATGGTTTACAACAAATATACATTCCTCTAAGACACAAAAACCCAACAGGAAATATGAATCAACCATGGCTAACAAAAGAAGTTAAGGACTGCATTAGGAAGTGGCTTATGATGTTGCCAGAAAAAGTGGTAAGCCCGAGGATTGGGAGCAAATTAGAGTCCAACAAAGAAGGACCAAGAAACTGATAAAGAAAGGGAAAAGGGATTATGAATCTAAGTTAGCAAGAAATATAAAGGCAGACTGTAAAAGCTTCTTTAGGCATGTGGAAAGGAAATGATCAGCAAGGACGAATGTGGAGGCGGAGACATGAGATTTCTGTGGTGGGGAATGAGGAAATGACAGAGAGACTTACCAATTACTATGTGTCTGTCAGAGGAAGACACAGAAAATCTCCCAGAAATACTAGGAAACCAAGGGACTTCTAATAATGAAGAACTGAGAGTAATTAGTATCAATAGAGGTAGTACTCAAAAATTAATTGGATTGAAAGCTGATAAATCCCCTGGCCCACATGAGCTACATCCTATTGAAGGAGGTGGCTATAGAGCTAGTAGATGCATTGATGGTTATCTTTCAAAATTCTATAGATTCTGGAAGGGTTCCTGCAGAATGGAAAGTAGCAAATGTAACCCCACTATTTAAGAAGGTAACAAGAGAGAAAACTGAGACCTGTTAGTTTGATATCAGTAGTAGGGAAAATGTTGGAATCTATTATAAAGGATGAGATAACGGGACACTTGGAAAATAATGATGTGATTGGGCAAGTCAACATGGATTTGTGAAAGGGAAATAATGTTTGACAAATCTGATGGAGTTTTCTGAGGATGTTACTTGTAACCAGTGAATGTGGTGTATTTGGATTTACAGAAGGCTTTTGATAAGGTCCCACACAGGAGGTTAGTAAACAAAATTAGAGCACATAGGATTGGGGATAATATCCTGCAATGGATTAAGAATTGGTTAATAGACAGAAAGCAAAGAGTTGGAATAAATGGGTCATTCTCAGGATGGCAGGCTGTTACTAGTGGGGTACCACAAGGATCAGTGCATGGGCCACAGCTGTTTACAATTGATATAAATGACTTGGATATGGGGACCAATTGTAATATTTCTAAATTTGCTGATGACACAAAACTAGGAGGGAGTGTAAGTTGTGAGGAGGATGCAAGGAGGCTTCAAGGGGATTTGGACAGGCTAAGTGAATGGTCAAGAACATGGCAGATGGAATATAATGTGAATAAGTGTGAAGTGATCCACTTTGGTAGAAAAAACAAAAAAGCAGAGAGATGGTGAGAGGTTGGGAAGTTTTGATATCTGAAGAGACCTGGGTGTCCTTGTTCATGAGTCACGAAAAGCTAGTATGCAAGTGCAGCAAGCAACTAAGAAGGCAAATGGTATGTCGGCCTTCATTGCAAGGAGATTTGAATACAGGAGTAAAGATGTATTGCTTCAATTGTATAAAGCATTGGTGAGACCACACCTGGAGTATTGCGTACAGTTTTGGTCTCCTTATCTAAGGAAGGATATACTTGCCATAGAGGGAGTGCAACAGAAGTTCACCGGACTAATCCCTGGGATGGCAGGATTGTCTTATGAGGAGAGATTGCAGAAACTGGGCCTGTATTCTCTAGAGTTTCGAAGAATGAGAGGTGATCTCATTGAAACTGAGAAAATTCTTACAGGGCGTGACAGGATAGATGTGGATAGGATGCTTCCTCTGCTGGTGAGTCTAGAACAAGGGGACGCAGTCTCAGAATAAGGGGAAGGCCATTTATGACTGAGATGAGGAGGAATTTCTTTACTCAGAGGGTGGTGAATCTGTGGAATTCTCTACCCCAAAGGGCTGTGGAAGCTCAATCATTGAGCATGTTCAAGACAGAAATCAATAGATTTCTGAATACTAATGACATCAAAGGATATGGGGATAGTGGGCAAAATGATGTAGAGGTAGATGATCAGCCATAATCTGTTTGAACGGCGGAGCAGGTTCAACGGGCCGAATGGCCTATTCCTGCTCCAATGGGTAGGCAAACTCTGTCTGGGATCAGACATGGGTACGTAATTAACAAGATTGTCGAAAAGGACATGGGGAGCTTGCAAAAGAGCAGAACAAAGAAAGGTTAACAGACTTCAACTTGGACTGAGGTTACCTTTAGGCATATGAAAATCACCTTTTTTTTAATTCATTCATGAGATGTAGGCGTCACTGGCCAGGCCAGCATTTATTGCCCATCCCTAATTGCCCTTGAGAAGGTGGTGGTGAGCTGCCTTCTTGAACCGCTGCAGTCCATTTGGGGTAGGTATACCCACAGTGCTGCCCTAGATTCTGCCATTGGTAACCTTCTAATCAAGAGATATGGGGAAGCAACCTTTATGGGTTAATTCTTGCCAATCATCAGACATATGTAGGCCTTGAAAAATTGGTCAAGTATTGTTTATACCCAGCATGCTCTAAGGCAGCTAAGATAGGTGCAGAACTTGCGGAAATAAGCTTACAGACATGTCGCAACTTGTGGTTAAGGATACAAGACTGTTGAACGGTGCAGACAAAGGGGAACAAATAAGTGACTGTTAAACAGTGCAGATAAAGGGGAGCAGTTTAAGGCAAACAAACAATGGGTGTTGCAAACAAATCTGCACATCTGCTTAGGCAGCTAAACCACTAATGCTTGCTAATCAAAGATGAGCTAATGTTTGGAGCTTTATCTTAAAGAATCATGTGAGTCATGGTTGAGCAATGAGCCTTTAAAGAATATATAAGGGTTAGCGCTTGAGTATATCCTCGGTGGGAACCTAGGAACAACTCTTGAAGGCAGGACCCTGAGTCCGGAGGCTCAGTGATCAACCGTGACGAGAGACTGATCACCTCTGCATTGACAACTAATATCTTGAAGAAGAAGTGAGACTTGTACTTATTTGGTGTCTAAATAAAACTGTTGTCCTAAACTTCTCCTTGTCATATGTTTGTATTCCGGTGTCCATGGCCTGGGAGTTTGACATAATTGGGAAAGGGGTCAATCTTCCCATTCCGAGTTAAATTAGGCACAACACATAATTTTCTATTATAAAAATGAGCCTAAAACTCGTGCTCGGTGGTAGAGGAATAGTGCAATAAGTCGCAAAAGCTTGGAATAACTGCACTGCTGACAGAATGCAACTCTACCCTGAATATCACCTAGGTGAGCCTTATCTTTCTTTCCTAGTATTAGATCACTAATACTTGAACTGACTCTGTTCTTGATCCAACTAAAGTACCATGGTTTGTATCAGACCTTTGCAGATCTTTCTACAAGGAGGCACAAAAGCCTTCTCAGGTTATTTAAATACAGCAGCTAGTATGTACTGACTTCCACAGACCCCTTGTTTTTGAACACTCCCACTCTTTTCGTGGGAACTTTATGCTCCACAGGGGAATTTTACACAACCGCAGTACTTACTGTCCCTCCTAATTTATCATAATTGAGTGAACCCTTATCAAACTTGGAAGTAGGACACATTTTTTTCCACCATTTCTTCTTCCATTTTAAATTTTCACCATTGGTTTTTATGGTTTATAAATAAACAGGATTAATATATTCAAATGGTTTTGCAACCCATGCTACTTTTGATTGTAAATGGCAGTCCTAATTTTTACAGCCCTGTAGAATGTTCTCAACTCTGGCATGTGTCAACTTGGTTCATTAGGTAGTTCTCTTGGTCTGTGAGTCAGAAGGTAGGCTGAATTAACACCAGTGTAGTGCTGTCTGAGGTACTATCCTTCAGATGAGATGTTAAACTGAGGTCCAACTGATCTGTGCAAGTGAACCTTAAAGATTCAATGGCACTATTCAATGAAAAGCAAGGAGTTCTATCAGTATCCACTCTATCACTGCTGACAAATTTACTGCCTCGGCATCCTTCACTGGTGACTGTTGCCCAGCAGTCATCCTAATTGTCATATTCCCTTTTCCCAGCACATTCCCCCCCCCCCCCCCCCCACCATTTTACTTTCTAGGAGTCTCCACATGCTGTCTGACCTGCTGAGTACTTCCAGCATTTCCTTTTTTTGTGACAGTACGACAATTGAGCCTTGGGTAATACATAGAACGTTGATTCATCTTTAATCTTTTAAACGCTGAAGTACTTGCTGTGTATTACAATTGCCCCATTTACACACTCCTTATGACCCTCCACAAGTGAGCTGTCTGCAACTGTGTGCAGGAACACTGTGCGGAATAACGAAGGACAGCAATGCGCGCGCACGGTGCGGAATGACGTAAGCCTTGTGTGCGCGCGCGCACGGTGCGGAATGACGTAAGCCTTGTGTGCGCGCGCACGGTGCGGAATGACGTAAGCCTTGTGTGCGCGCGCACGGTGCGGAATGACGTAAGCCTTGTGTGCGCGCGCACGGTGCGGAATGACGAGTGAGGAGGTAGAGCGTGCGGTGCGGTGCACGCCGGGGCTGCTCGGCCGCCATGTTGGCGGCGGCTCAGTATTTATGAGATTTCAGGGTCGTCGTGAAATTGTTTTCGCTTGGATCTCGTAAAAGAAAATAGATTAAATCAATATACACAGAGGGATAACTGCCGCGAGGAAATGAAAGAAATGTCAGCGTAAGTGACAGCTGTGTCGGTGCAGCGCGGGTGGATTTCCGGCTGTCGCTCTTTGGTTGAGCTGTGGACAGAGAGCTTCCTGTGGAGGCCCTAGCCACGGCCTATTTTCCCCTTGAGATCGTGGGCCTGGTTCCTTAATGCGAGACCAGCCCTTGTGGTATCTGTACAGTCCATGGAAACCGGGCGTCTCCCGCCGCTCGAGGGACCCGGGCAGTATCTGATGAGGCCTCGACCTCTTCCTCCCTTTGCTTGTGTGCCCAAGATAAGAAAATAAATGTTGTTCAGTGTATTATTCATTTGTTAGTGTTTCAACTTATTTAAGTTGTTGTATGGCACCTTTTTACATGATCATCAGCCGTGTAATGAACATGATTGTACTTAGGTAGTATTTAAAGAAATTTTAATATAACTTTGAAAATGTCGCCATTTACTGCTCCCAGTTGTTGATTGTTTCTGGTGGAATGTCTTTAACTTTTGATCGCATCTGAAATTATCAATCTATACTCCATATGTGTGCTTTATAAGCAACTTGTATTTGTGTGTGGGTGGGGGGATCTTTATGACTACAATGTGGACAACCCCTATCCAGCTTTATTTTTACAGTTTGAATAGCGACATTCTCCGCGCCTGTTTTATGTATGTGAGAAATCAAGCCTCTTATTTTTTTGATCTAATACTTTTCATACTATACTACAGACTACAATAATGCAGCAATAAAAGCAACATACTGCAGTTGCTGAAAATCTGAAATAAAAACAAAGTGCTGGAAATACTCAGCAAGTTAGGCAGCATCTGTTGAGAGAGAAGCAGAGTTGATGTTTCAGTTCTGATGAAAAGTCACAGACTTGAAACGTTAACTCTACTTCTCTCTCTGCAAATACTGCCTAACTTGCTGAGTATTTCCAGCATTTCTGTTTTTATTTTACAATACTAGAGTTTTGATGTCCAGTGGTGGATTTCTGTCTCCTGAATCTTTGTACTACTAAATTCAGGGTTTGTATACTTTATTTTCAGGAAGCATTAACAATAATTTAAGGGAGGAAGAATTTCAAGAATCCTGAAATTCCCCTGAAATGTTTCTGATAAAATATGCCCAGAAACTTGCACACAGCATTGAAGAGAAAAAATAATGGTGAAGTCAAATACATATCTGACTTGGGATGTTTAGATTAGAGATACAGCACTGAAACAGGCCCTTCGGCCCACCGAGTCTGTGCCGAACGTCAACCACCCATTTTGTTTAGTTTCAGTTTAGAGATACAGCACTGAAACAGGCCCTTCGGCCCACCGAGTCTGTGCCGACCATCAACCACCCATTTATACTAATCCTACACGAATCCCATATTCCAATAACATCCCCACCTGTCCCTATATATTTCCCTACCACCTGCCTATACTAGGGTCAATTTATAATGGCCAATTAACCTATCAACCTGCAAGTCTTTGGCATGTGGGAGGAAACCGGAGCACCCGGAGGAAACCCACGCAGACACAGGGAGAACTTGCAAACTCCGCACAGGCAGTACCCAGAATTGAACCCGGGTCCCTGTAGCTGTGAGGCTGCAGTGCTAACCACTGCGCCACTGTGCCGCCCAATTTATACTAATCCTACACTAATCCCATATTCCTACCAAACATCCCCACCTGTCCCTATATTTCCCTACCACCTACCTATACTAGTGACAATTTATAATGGCCAATTTACCTATCAACCTGCAAGTCTTTTGGCTTGTGGGAGGAAACCGGAGCACCCGGAGAAAACCCACGCAGACACAGGGAGAACTTGCAAACTCCACACAGGCAGTACCCGGAATCGAACCCGGGTCCCTGGAGCTGTGGGGCTGCAGTGCTAACCACTGCGCCACTGTGCCGCCCACTGTGTCTGAATCTAAAGCCATGGGCACCAGTTCTTTGTGATAATTTTCATATTGGTGGGAAAAAAAACATTGTACTGTGATCATGCTGTGCATTTTTTTGTTTTGCTTATTGTTGTAATATGTTCACAGATCAAATGAAACAAACTGGTGTAAAAAGTTTGCTCATGCGTTGATTGGGTGCAATTGGTGCATGTGTTGTGAATGCATATTATGCACTCTTCCTACCCAAGATTTTTTCCAGATTATTAATTTTAATAGTGGGAATCAAGTGTGCATCTTTGCAATATGTGATCCCTTTGTGTGCCAGGAGTGCATAGGTATAATTTTTATATTGTATTAATGTTATAACTGGTATCTTATTATCTTTTAAAATGTGCTGGTTGGCAGTTGGTCAAGTTAAGTTAATTTGTAGTCATATTTTGTGAAAACATAATGGGGTTTATCTGTCACAGCAGAAGAAAATGTGACTTCAGTTTATCATTTTAGTTTTATGAACTTTGAGCTTTTTCTGGTTGAAATTTGTCCCTGTTGCAACATTTTGAATGTAAAATAAATTTGGCTACACTGCCAATATAAGTGCCTGTTGCTGGAAATGAATGAAAGTTTCTTCCAATCGTCATCCACCTGAGTACTCTGCTTTCAATAGATGTCTGTATCTTTCATTTTTTTTAATGATGAATACACTACCAAGAGTTCTGCCTACAATGTGTGATGTACATAATTAACTGTAGGTACAGCTCTTAAAGTCTGAAATTCAGGCTAAATTTCCTTTTTTACTTGTTTATGGGATGTGGCAAGGCCAGCATTTATTGCCCATCCTGAATTGCCCTTGAGAGGTGGTGGTGAGCTGCCTTCTTGAATCACTGCAGTTCATGTGGTGTAGGTGCACTGACAGGAAATTTTCAAGCATCTAATTCCATTTATATCATTTGAAACTTCAGTTCAGTTAAATGTATTCCCCCCCCCCCCCCCCCCCCCCCCAATTTGTGTCCTGTTGACTGGGATTTTGCAATAATAATGATGAAACTGTCAACGTTCACTGTCATTACTCCTCTGAAACTGATAGCAACTTCTGGAGTCCAAATGTGTGCAGTTAAACCCAGAACAATTTTAAGCTTCTCCATAGGTTGCACTGTTAAAGTGTCGCAGACTGCGATCAGTTAGAAATCACTGAACTGGCGAAAATGTCCAGTTTTACACTTCTTAGTCTCATGTAAAAACCCTTGAGGTTGCACCTTTTGTTGAACGGGGTGTAACTGGGTTTTTAATGATGTACCAAATTCAAAATTATTGCTGAACAACCTCCCTGACCCTGAAAAACAAATTTTTATATTTGTGGAATGTAAAATTTCTCCTTTATGATTTCTGCTTTTTTTAAAGTTTGTTTATATTTCAGAGTGTGCTGTAATCTTGTAAATCCAAATCTTTATTTTGTTCTGTATAAAATATAAGTGAAGGCCAATTGTTCCAACCTCAGTAGAGACCATTAACTTTAAAATAAGAGATATGAACTCCCCAGACCGATTAAAGAATTACACAAGATTTCATGTTTTAAGGCTTTTGCTATAACAACTAAACTAAAAATCAGCATTAACTAAACTATGCTTAGTAGGTAGCTAATGCACTACATTACAGTGTATTTCCCATTAACTTGTTAACACACACAAACACCACACCACATTTATACGTTAGTGTTCTCATCAAAATGGTATCCTTGCAGTTAAAAGTCCCAAACTCCTCCCAGCTGCAATGGGTTGCATCTCCCAGGGTCCTTCTCAAAGTCAGTGTCCTCTTCGCTCACTTCTTCTGAGCACGTCAATTGGATTTCTGTGAATAAGGTGATCTTCTTGGTCGTTCTTTAGTACAGGACTTGAGTATTGCTGAAAATAGACATTGTCTCACCTTTTCATCTTGCACTCATCAGGACAATCCGCAAGAGTACCAATGTAAGGGAAAGCAATGCATTATACCGTATGAGAAGAGAGTGCTGATTCTCTTCTCTCGTTCCCTCTCTCTTCCCTTCCCCTTGCTCTCTTTCTCTTGCCCTCTCTCTCTCCCCTTTCTTGCTCGCCATCTCTGCCTCTCCCCCTCCTGCTCGCCCTCTCCCTTGGTTGTGCAGTTCTGCTGTTCTTCCCTCCTTCAGATCTAGGAAAACCTCAAATTTATCCAGATCGAAAGTCAATAGTTGTTTACCTTTTACAATTCTCAGAAACCATAAGTCTAACCATAGAAAAAACACCTTGGTCTTCCTTTGTTTCCAGGTATTAAGAATTGCAACTCTAATTTGCATTTTCAAGCCCCTGGCTCCCTGTTTACAATTCGAGAGTCTGGGACAGTGAAGCCTATTGTCCCTTTTTATGTGTTACAACCTTGCTCCCTGCTTTCAAAAGGGTCTTTGATCTTGGTTCCTTTTTCTCATGGTAACCAACAAGGCCTGGCTTGTCTCTGGGCAGAGACTTGAATGAGGTCACGTGTCTAGTCCCAATGTCCATTTTACACCGCATTAAAGATCCATTTTTAAAACTTAAGCATAGTACAAAGTCTAGCATTCATAATAGATGCAATGTATTTTACTTCCTGATTTGCAGCCTGTGCGAATACTTCACTGTGATTCACAGGTCACCCTGCTGAATGATATCACTGTTGCTAGATGTCTGGAGATCCCTTTGACATGATACCAGATTCAAATTAACTGTGCTCTAATGGCTATTTGTGCTTCTCTCCAAGAAGACAAATGGAGCTCTTGCATGTGATCTTAAAAATATCTGCAGAGCTCTATTTATCAGTTTCCACTGACAGTAAAATGTTTAATGCTGGAAAGGAAGCAAGTTTTCTTTTTGTACTTTTTTGACTTCAGCTTAATGTAACACAGATTTAAAAGTTGGTTTTGCATTAGTTGTGGTTAGAAAGTGCTTTTTGCCGTAGTCCAATGCCATTGGTTCCTGACATGCAGGTCTTGTGCAGTCAATGTCCCTGACTCATGTAAGTGGGCCACCTCCCTGGGTCGAATGGCAATAGAGGCCTACATTTTTGATGTATTTTGGTCTGCATCTGCCTATACAATCTCTCCCATTGGCTTTCCAAAAGTGCTGAGCTAGTCACATGTTTGCATGCTTGAATTATGCTGGAAAATGAGAATTGCAGCTCACTTGCATAAGGAGTTAGATTTCCAGGACTTGAGAGATGCATTCAAAAATTAGATGCCAGGCCAACACAGACGATAATAGGAAGGGTGACCAAAGAGTTTTATGTGGGCAGTTTTGGTGCAGGGGCAGGCTACTGAGAGCTGCAGAAAGTGACCGGAGTTACGAAAGTGAGATGAAGGGATTTAAACAAGAGGATGAGGATTTTAAATTTGAGACATTGGAGAGCCAAGAACCAATTTAGGTCAGCAAGGACTGGGCTGATGGGTGAGCTGGGCCTGGAGCAATGTTGGATGCGATAAGCTGAAGTTTGTACTACATCCATTTTGGAGAGAGCCTGAGTCCTCATGGCTATGCTGTTTATTTAATATGAGAGGCAATCTCCAGTCTCTTCCAAGTTCTCACAGACTAAATTAATTAAGCTTGACAGACTGCTGCTGCTCCTCCGTGTTTCCACTCCTTTTCTCTGTCCCCTCTTCTCTTTCTTCACCCCCGCTTTCATCACTATCATATGTTGTTTGCCATCTCGTATAATAGATTTTCCTCACTGCCAGCATCACTACATAGTTTGAAAGTTCTGTTTGAGCATGTCCTTCTTTCTACTTCTAGCTCTAGCTGCCACAATACTTGCACATGACCTGTTGTAGCTCGCATCTATTTTTGGTACTCCAGAGTTTTCTGTGTGGACAGCCTGCTTATTAGCATAATCTCAGTGCAGAGTCTGGAAAGCAGTCCATGAACATCAATGGAGAGTCTTTAGGTATTCACCTTTATGGTACAGCACTGATGTAGCCAGGATCTGAGGTATTGCTACCTCCTAACTGTATGCAGGTTACCACTGTAAGAGCATTATCAAAGTTTAGTTTTAGTTTTGGTATTACAGTAAATGCATACATCTAAAAAAATTTGTTTTAATGCAGTGAGAAACTTTGCACTGAAGATTTGAGGTCCCTGGAAAAAAAAATTAGCCAGTGTGTTCTGTTAGTTTTAACAACTTGAATTGAAAGATATAATTCTCATTGGGTGGAAGGGGGAGGCAAAGCAAGATATATTCAACATAATTGGCAGTGAGGGGAAGAGAAACATAGAAAATAGGAGCAGGAGTAGGCCATTCGGGCCTGTTCCGCCATTCAAAAACGATCATGGCTGATCGTCGAATTCAGTACCCTGTTCCCGCTTTCTCCCCATATCCCTTGATCCCTTTAGCACTAAGAAATATATCTATCTTCTCCTTGAATATATTTAATGACTTGACCTCCGCTGCCTTCCGTGGTAGAGAATTCCACAGATTCACCACCCTCCGAGTGAAGAAATTACTCATCATCTCGGTTCTAAATGGCATACCCCCTATCCTGAGACTGTGACCCCTGATTCTGGACTCCCCAACCATCAGGAACATCCTCCCTGCATCTAGCCTGTTTAGTCCTGTTAGAATTTATAGGTTTTTATAAGATCCCCTCTCATTCTTCTAACCTCTAATGAATATTGGCCTAGTCGACCCAATCTCTCCTCATATTTCAATCCTGCCATCCCAGGAATCAGCCTAGTAAATCATCTTTGCACTCCCTCCAAGGCAAGAATATCCTTCCTCAGGTAAGGAGACCAAAACTGCACACAATACTCCAGATGTGGTCTCACAAAGGCCCTGTACAACTGCAGTAAGACATCCTTGCTCCTGTACGCAAATCCTCTTGCAATGAAGGCCAATGGATGCTGCTTGTCAAAAGCATTGCCAAATTATGAAATACAAGCAGTATCTGACTGCAAAAGTCACATAAATAGGAGTGAGGAATATTAAGTACAAGTTTCTTGAGCATTTCTATGTAAGTCTTAACACAGTCTTTCCAGTAGTCTCAATTTTGTTTTTATGGTATAAGTAAATGGCTGATTTGTGGTATTGGTAGGACTCCCTTTAAAGGCAGTTCATCAACATTTGGCAAAGATACTGGAGCAGTAATGAATGAAGTAAGTAAACTACATTGGGTTTGTAATAAATGATGGATATCATTGTATTTGTACAAGTAAAATGGTGCTACTTTTGCCCATATTGACTGCAGTCTTCAGTCCGTTGCTGCTTTCAGCATATTTTCAGTTTGAACTGTGTTGAGGATACTGTACAATATGTAATGGCAGTTTACTTCCTGTTACAGCAACAGTGTTATGCTGGGGCCTCAGCCTCAGCAATCTCAGAAGCATTATGGGATCACTTCTCCAATTAGTCTTGCTTATCCCAAAGACGTGGATGATAGTTCTACTCGGAGGTTGATTGAAGCATTGAAACCATTTGGAGTATTTGAAGAGGAAGAGGAATTAAACCACAGGTGGTAATATTTGTAATAGTTGATTTTGATATCTACTAATTTACCATTTGGTTTTGTATTGAACAATTTTAATGGTTTCTTTTAATGTTTCAGATTAGTTGTTCTGGGTAAATTGAACAATTTAGTTAAAGAATGGATAGCAGAAATCAGCGAAACAAAGGTAAAACTACTTTTGTTGCTTAAGCTGAAATATGTTGTAACTTTAAAATTTCCATGTGTACATAGGTAGATATGTTAGTATTGTAATAGTATAATATTTTCAAGGAAATCCTCTGTCGAGCATTCTAGCTAATGCTGTTGTATTTTTATTTTGGATTTCCAGCTTCTGCGATATTTGCTTTTGTAATGCTGTTATATGTTCCACTATTTTATAAAATTTGATACAAGTATAATCTACAGTAAATGCAATTATCACAAAATGGGTGGGCAGTGTTCACTCTTTAAATAGCATTCTGGGTTCTTGTGATGGAAGCTATGTTCGGTTTTGATTGCTTTTGTGGAAGCAGCTGCTAAAAACTTTTTACCATGAGTAAATTAAATGTTTGTTTTTATTTTCTGTACTATTGAGTGCAAGCTGAATTTTAGATATTTTGATTAAAGTAGTTTTGAAAGCTAAGGCTTGTTTTCCCTACTTTTAATGTAAGTCTCTGAGTAAATGAATAATCATTTATTATGGAGAACAATTAAGCAGCTGCTTTTGTATTTTGCAGAACTTGTTTAATGGGATCATTTGGATAAATGAGGGTTTAGTTAATAAACTTTCTGATTAAAGGGTTACTATTATATATTTTTAGATGGTTGATGTATTTTGCTCCAGAGGTGTGCTTGTCAAAATTGAATGTGTAAATTTCTAATGTAGGTTGTTATAAAGTAGAATTAGAGAAGCCTGTAAACTTGTAAGTTTTTTTTAAATCTTGTGCTTTGCTGAAAGGCTCCTATAGTCTTAAGAATTGCTTAAATGAAGGGTACACACATATTTGAACATATCACGAAAGAATATTTGTGCATATTTCCTTTGCTAGGTGGGATGGGGGATTAGAATGCCTGATTTCCTCTAAGAATTGTTACGCCCGAGGCGGGAGGAGTGCTCTGTCTTTTCTCGTTCTACTTCTCCACAGGTCACAACCTATATTTAAATGTTTACCCAGTTACCGGTACAGCCAATCATACACTCGTATTTTATTCTGGATATAAAAAATAACCACCCAGTTTTCTTTAATAAACAACAAAACTATCAGTTTATTATGAAACAAGACTTAACCAGTAACAAAGCAAAGCATTAGCACACAGATTGAAATATGAAAGCTCCCTTTTAAAATTCCCCAATTACACTCGTGCGCGCACACACACACTGTGGGCTGGGAGGGAACAGAAATTCTCTCTGCAGAGGTCTGTTATGAAAAAAAAGACAAATACTTGCTAATCCTTGATTGGGAGGGGGAAAAAAAGAGGAGATATGGATTGATGTCAGTTGTCCCTTTTTTGATCTGGCGTCCGGGTATACGGCGACGGGTTACTGGCATCGTTTTAGAAGCAGTTCGTTCTGGAGATATCGAGAACTATTCTAGTAGGAGAATTATTCTGTGGCATCTGCCAGCACACACTTGAATTTCAGGATTTTTTACAGCTTCTCAGGAGCTATGCAACATCAGGGATTTTGGCTGTCCTACACTGGATCTTTGCAGGATTTCTTCAAAGAGGTAGAGAAGTAGGTGAGCTGTGTGGTTTCTTTTTTCTTTGGCAGGGGAAACCAGCTGTCTTCACCAGTTCACACCCCAAATAAAACTGAATACAATGTCCAAACACCACAGAGATGACCTCCTGGCCTCCATAAACCTTGACATGTGGCTTCTCTATTTTTCCCCAGGTCACCAGGGGTTCTGTTGTGTACTGAGCCCAAAAACTTCCAGCACAGGTGGCTTTCAAACAACATCTCAAGTGTTGATACCACCTCCCCCCCCCCCCCCCCCCCCACCCCCGCCCTACCTCCCCAGCCTCCCTGCTCAAGTGAACTTGGTTTTTTAAAAAAAACAA